>NW_006263303.1:25581715-25585390 GCF_000493195.1 Citrus x clementina | reverse complement strand
AATAATTTAAATATTTCTTTAGTAAAAATAAACTAAAAACAAATATTTTCTTTTCTTTCTTCTCTCTTTCTAACATCGCACATGGACAACAATAGAGATGGTAGTTTAGTACATATCTATCAATTAAAATATAAGTCAATTAGTATAATTAATTGTGTCATAAATAGGTTATCATATTAGGAGTTTTAAAATTGAACCCAATACAGTTATTAATCGAGTTTATAGTTAGGAAGAGCAAACAAATCCATTCAAGTTGGATATCTAAGTATTTGATCCAAATAGATTGGATAGTATCCATCTAAAATACTCTGGATTTGATTTATTTTATATCCATCCATGAACTTGAATATTTGTAATATTTAAGCATTCAAGATTAAAATTGAATATTATAATTAATATTTAAGTTTTGTAAATTAGATGAAAAATCAAAATAACATTGCTAAAAAATATTGCACCATCAATGACAACAATGACAGCACCATCACTAAGAAATAGAAGTGAGTGAACAAAAATACAAATACTATCAACAAATTCAAAACTCTCTGATCTATGTCATAGTGACAATGTTTGTCGGATAAATGGATGTGCCGGCGATAGATGCACCTTCAAATGCAAAACCCTATAGCAAGACCCCATGATTAGACGATGTTTTCAAGGTTCATTGCCTTTAACAACCAAATTGAGGGTCTTTATATTGAAAAAAAGTGGTAGTGTAATGTAACTTGTGTTTTTGTGGTGTGGTTATGGTTGCAGTTATTTTGGAAGGGGTGTGCAACTCTACATATCACCATTTTCTGGCATTAAGACTATCATTGTGTAGATCATCCAATTTCAAGTTTAATGGTACATTTCATGGTCCATTTCGATCAATAATGCCATTGCACGCGAAGAAGCAGTGGTCACTAGTGATGTCTATATTTTTTTAATGTAAAATATATTTTTGTAATTAATTAAAAAATAAGAGTAATAATTTTGTTATTCATTCGGAGGTTTGATGTCCACGTGGCTTCATCATTTGACGTCCCTTGCAGACTAGCCGAGGACGTGGCAACCTCAGGCTCTTGTTTGAGTCTCTCTCTTCACAATCAATATTGTTCTACTGAAATTTAGATATCTGACTTTGCATATTGCATGCACCACCCCCCCCCCCCCCCCCCCCGCGCCCCCCACCCTTCTTTTATATTAGGGAATTTATTATCTATCTATATTTTTGTGTAAACATTCATTTCGAGCTCGCATTTTAGGCATGAAAATAATTTGGCTAACTTGCGAATTGCCAATCTCTCTGTCTTTCTTCGGAAATATGTGATTATGTTAATTAGATCTAAAAATGCAAAGATCTCTGAATTTGAAGATCTATATAATAAATATGAATTTTGATGGATTTAAAAAGGATTGAACATAATCTCTTGCTTCCACTAAATAAGCCAAACTATTTGGGCCAATATATATACTAATTGACCATGTATGCAAAGGTAATATTATAATAAAAAATACGAAAACGTAAAAAAAAAATCTTAAAAATTTTACTAAACTGTAAAATGTATGATCTGTTATTCAGTAAATAAAGTCTTAAATGACATGTCGTAAATAGTATGTTTTGACGCATACTTTTAATAATATATCATTTATAAAAAAATGAAATTTTAAAAACTTAATAAGTTATAATTTTGAATGGAGAATTAGACGACCATCTATGTTCTATACTTCCATTATATTGATCACAGGCTTTTCACACAATTAAAAATTGAAAAAAAAAAAAAGAAAGAATCCTAGCTATTATTTTTCTGTTACAATTATGCCATAAATACTTACTTAGCACATAACTAATGGTAAATGTCACATATGAAACTGTTTCGTCAATTTACAACAAGCGTTTCCGTAATCAGTATTTAAAGTGTGTTCTCTTCCTACCTAATCCTTCCACAGAACCACAAGTATCCTTTTAAATCACTGGAAACTTGTATCAACAAAACCAGTGCAAAGACTTCCAGTGATCTTGCTGATCCGATGGCAAAAATCATCAAATACCCTTCTTATGGTGCTGATTGTTGTGTTCGCGACAACGCTGTTCCCTTCAGGACTGTCACAAGAGCAGCCTACTCAAGATATTGAAAAGTGCTGGTCATCTCTAACAAGCGTACCAAGTTGTCTCACGGAGATTATCGGTCCCCTGTTGCTTGGCCAAATTGGCCAAATTGGCCAGATTGGTCCTGTTTGTTGCACTGCCATCAATCAAATTACCGACAGTTGTTGGCCTAAGATGTTCCCATTCAACCCATTTTTGGCTCCATTGCTCAAGAACCTCTGCACTGCACCTCCACCTCAAAACGCTGGAGTACTGAGTGCTGCGAGCAAGGTTTCTTCTCCAAATCTGTTGTTGACGCCAGGGATTAATGTGGCTGAAGTTACTGAATGCTGGTCCTCCATTGCAAGCACGGAAGGGTGTGCTTTAGAGGTTTATAAATCACTCACCACTGGCCAAATCAATGGCGTTGGCCCTGCTTGTTGCAAGGCTATCATTGGAATTAATAATAAGTGCTGGCCTAAGATGTTCCCATTTAATCCATTCTTCCCTTCATTTTTGAGAAGCAGTTGTGCTGCTGTCATTGTTTGATCGTGGGAGAGTCAAGAGTGGTTCCTCTGCTTTTCGATTAGTTTATGTTTTCGGCTAGATGATTTTTGTAGTCTTAATTTAAGACTGTCGATCGTATGATTCTTCGCAATAAAAGTTCAGTTGGCCAACTAGAAATTTGGCAGCATTTTCTTGCTCTTGGTGATATCATTTCTCTGTTCTTTAAAGTTTAATTTTAATATTTATTTATATTCAAAGGCATTTAAATGCAAGTTTGCATGCGCATTAGCTTGTGCACTTGAACAAATAACGCACTGATGGAGAATTGACTGATAAAAAGACTCTGACTGAAACAAATAGAATCAACAATCTCATTAATTTCTTGGTAAAATCCAAGAATACAGGTAATGACGAAGCCAAATATTTTTAGGGATATAAAAATGCTAGCCGATGTGCTTAAAGCTTTGGCCGGTAGAAATATTTCGAGTCAAAACGGTAAGGATTTATGAAAATTGGCGACATCTACAAAAGTATTTTTAGATATTATCAAGATTTTTATTATATTATGATTGCGTTTATATATATATATATAATTAGGTCCAGCTACGTTATCCATGGGGTTTGGTACCCCATTTTTTTGTCTTTTTCAAGTCCACTGAGAGTTCAAGTGTTCATCAATGGCTTAGATGAAATTATTGAGTTATTAACATTAAAAGCCCCTATTGTTGATGCAAAATAAGAAAAATCAAAAGTTTTAAAATTATAACATATAAGTCCATAATATTCTAATTTTTTTACACTATTGAACTACGTTTCTAATATCTATTTAAATTAATAAATTTACATATTAATAAATAAATTAATTAATTTATTATATAGTTAAACTATGTATATTATTTACTAACCATAATTAATGATAAATATAAATATGATTTTTTTTTTAATTTAACATAACGGCAATCAATTTCCTCTCACCCATGTGAATAAGGTTCAAAGCCCATAACCTTTTTTTTTTTTTCCATCACAAGATATTTTACTATTTCTAGTGGATGGAATGTACAAAATACGAAAGTAAATTTAATTTCATATTTTATGTGGTT
>NW_006263303.1:25512792-25581615 GCF_000493195.1 Citrus x clementina | reverse complement strand
GTTCATCATGGCTTAGATGAATTATTGAGTTATTAACATTAAAAGCCCCTATTGTTGATGCAAAATAAGAAAAATCAAAAGTTTTAAAATTATAACATATAAGTCCATAATATTCTAATTTTTTTACACTATTGAACTACGTTTCTAATATCTATTTAAATTAATAAATTTACATATTAATAAATAAATTAATTAATTTATTATATAGTTAAACTATGTATATTATTTACTAACCATAATTAATGATAAATATAAATATGATTTTTTTTTTAATTTAACATAACGGCAATCAATTTCCTCTCACCCATGTGAATAAGGTTCAAAGCCCATAACCTTTTTTTTTTTTTCCATCACAAGATATTTTACTATTTCTAGTGGATGGAATGTACAAAATACGAAAGTAAATTTAATTTCATATTTTATGTGGTTAATGTTTTATTATTTTTTTAACATAATATTTATTTAACATACTGTCAATTATCTAATTGTGTAGTAAAAATATGTTAATTTTATAATAATAATAAAGTGTTAGTTTATGAATTTATAAAATCATTTTTGTTTGTTTGAACAATGAGTTTTGTATTTTTGTCCTTAAATAAAAAGAATATATTTAATTGCACACTTAAATAAATTGATATTTGTTACTCCACCCCAACAGATTAAATAGTCATTAGCACACATCCATATAGTTAAGATCTTTTATTAACTTATCTGAGAGAACGATAAAAAACAAATCTAAACAATTACTCTATTTGAAAATAATTTAAATATTTCTTTAGTAAAAATAAACTAAAAATAAGCATTTTCTTTTATACCTTCTCTCTTGCTAACATCGCACATGGACAACAATAGAGATGACAGTTCAACACATATCTATCAATTAAAATATAAGTCAATTAGTATAATTAATTGTGTCATAAATAGGTTATCATATTAGGAGTTTTAAAATTGAACCCAATACAGTTATTAATCGAGTTGACAACTAGGAAGAGCAAACAAATCCATTCAAGTTGGTAATCTAAGTATTTGATCCAAATAGATTGGATAATATCCATCCAAAATATTCTGAATTTGATTTATCTGATATTCATATATGAACTTGAATATTAGTAATATTTAAGCATACAAGATCAAAATTGAATATTATAATTAATATTTAAGTTTTGTAAATTAGATGAAAAATCAAAATAACATTGCTAAAAATTATTGCACCATCAATGACAACAATGACGGAACCATCACTAAGAAATAGAAGTGAGTGAACAGAAATACAAATACTATCAACATATTCAAAATTCTCCAATCATCTATGTGATGGTGGCAATGTTTGCTGGATAAATGGATGTGCCGATGATAGATGCACCTTCCTATGCAAACAACTATAGCAAGACCCCATGATTATACGACGTTTCGAGGTTCATTACCTTTAACAATCAAATTGAGGGTCTGTAAATTGAAAAAAAGAAGGTGGTAGTGTAATATAACTTGTTGTGTTTTTGTGGTGTGGTTATGGTTGCAGTTATTTTGGAAGGGGCGTACAACTCTACATATCACCATTTTCTGGCATTGAGACTATCATTGTGTAGATCATCCAATTTCAAGTCTAATGGTACCCTTCATGGCCCCTTTCAATCAATAATGTCATTGCACGTGAAGAAGCAGTGGTCACCAGTGGCTGTCTATATTTTTTAATGTAAAGTTTCTTTTGTAATTAATTAAAAAATAAGAGTAATAATTATGTTTTATTATTCTGTTTTTATATTGAAAATAATTTTAATTACCTTTTAATTAAAATGGGTGAGAAAAATGATGTTATTGATGGTGAAAAATGGGTGAGAAAAATGATGCTACGTGTAGGTGAAGGACTAATGTGTAAAAAATTAAAAAAAAAAATTATTTTATTTTATTTTTATTTTCATAACAAATAACAGGACTCCATTGTAGTTCACCTTGAAAAAGACAAAAACAAGGGGTACCAAACCAAGTGGGGTTGCTCGGGCAGAAGCACTGAAGGAGGTTGAATTTGTGAAATTGGATATTCTGTTGTGCATATATTTTGAAAATAATTGAGATTTGATACATAAATTCTTCTAAAAAGACCAACATAAAGCTTAAATCAGAATAGAATACAAATCCTGAATTTGCGTTTGTGGATTTAGTTGATGAAACGCCCAACCGAATGGTGTTTTTTTTTTTTAAATTTTATTTTATTGAAAATTTATTAACCAAAGAATAAGCAACGGAAGAAATACAATACAACGTGACACGTTTGTTTACTAGCAAACTGGTCTGGAATCTGGATGAATAACTTTCAAACGTACAACGCTTAAATGTCCAATATTTTGCCAAACACAAAGACTCACTGTCTCACCTTACTAACCTTTGGGAAAATTAAAAAAAAAAATTATCTCCCTCTCTAATCATGTTTATTTTTAATGAACAAAATTTTAATTTTCAGTTGCATGTTGGGAAAAAGAGATATAACTCATTCCATAATAGTCAGTTTCACTCAAACGAAGGAACTCGATTTAGTCATATTGATTAAATCCAATTCAGGAGTTATTCCAATTTTAATTAATTAGTTAATTAACAGAAGGCTCTTTAAAACAAATGTTAATTATTAAAACTGTTGCATCAATTCATTATGGTAAATGCTTCAACACAAGTAACGTCACCCCAAAAGACAAATAAATTCCGCACAAATTTCCTCCACAGAATCACAAAATCAAATTCCCTTGAAAATACTTGCATAGGAGGCGTCCAATGGCAAAATTATCAGCAAATATAGTCCCTATGATGTTGGCTGCGGCTTGCATTGCAGCAACGCTGGTCTCAACAGAACTAGCGCAGTTCACAACACTGCCACCACTACCGACGATACCAATCTCACAAATTCCAGGCATATTACCGCCTCTAAAAGGTGCCGACCAATGCTGGTTGCCGCTAACAAACATTCCAGATTGTCACTCGGAGATTTTTAGATCACTTTCCAGCGGTCATGTTAGCAATATCGGTCCTGCTTGTTGCAATGGCATCAATCAAGTGACGGATAAATGCTGGTCTAAGATGCTTCCCTTTCATCCCACGTTCCCTTCATCGCTCAAGCAATTTTGTGCTGTTGCGCCTTCATTTGATCATTTATTTGCTGGGACAAAACTCTCTGTTACACCTGCATCTGATCATACATTTGACCAGACCACGCTCTCTCCGTCACCTTCACCTGATCATGCATTTGCCGGAAGCAACCCCTCTTTGCCACCTTCACCTTACCATATATTTGCTGGGACCAAGGTCTTTGTGCCAGAAGCAGATTTGGCTGAAGTAACAGAATGCTGGTCATCCATTACAAACACTGAAGGGTGTGCTTTAGAGATTTATAAATCACTCGTCACTGGCCAGTTTAATGGTCTTGGCCATGCTTGTTGCAAGGGTGTCGCTGAAATCACCGATAAATGCTGGCCTAAAATGTTCCCATTTAATCCATTCTTCCCTCAATTGCTGCAGAACACTTGTGGCATTGTCCTTGGGGCTTAGTATTGTTTCTTTCTTCTTCTTCTCTTCCCTTCCCCCTCCCCTTTTTTTTTTTAAATAATAAATAAATTTTGTAGTGAGATTGAATTCAATTATTAAAATCTCTGGTAATATAAATGATATGGGTTTGAAGCCCTGCACAAACGAGCAAAGAGAGAATTAGTTACCATTATGTTACAATAATAGGATAATTTTCTTGTTTGTCAGGTTATTTTTATGAGTGAAAAATATGCATATCCAATTAACAAGAGCACAAGACATTAAATTTAATCGTTAAACCCTTCAAATTCACAGTATTTCTGTTTTCTCAAAAAAATTATCTTTCTATTATGACCCCGAAATGGAAATGCTAAATTGCTTATGTCTAGTTGCCTATTTCCGCTCCTTTGGCCGCATAAAGAGCGGAGCTGAACTTTCGCGGTTCTTTTAGAATCAATTTCGAACCATCTGCTAAATGTTGTAGCAATCCAATTGAAGTCTTATTATATTATCAGTAGACAGAAGATCCTTCTGAGTCATTTGCAAACCTAAGCCATTACCGAGCCTAAACAAATATAATACATGGACTAGATTGCTTTGAACGCACGTCAACACAACCTAAAGATGAAATTGAATTTCCAAAGATATGATACATTAGCATTAGGCTGCGAAACTGCAGACAATGTTCACCGATGATCATTTAATAAGATCATCGTTTCAAGTCTGACGCAGTAATTATTTGCCCACAAATTACAATGACATATTTTGAAGCTAAAAGAGTAAAGGTAGCAAAATTAATCATTCAATTGTGAGCCTCTTTTTTCTTTTTTTCAATAATCTTTGTATCTTAAATTGGCAGAGAAAGAAATGAAAAGATATATTGCCATGTAGCTCAGTAGCTTGTGTTGGCCTTAGCTAAGAAGTTGAATAGGACAAGGCTTAAAAGAAAATGGCTGACTAAATTTCGGGCCCTTTTGTTTACGGAACCAAAATTTTAATTTTCAGTTGCACGTTAATTATTAGTCAAAAGAGATATAATTCAGTATGTTAATTATGTCGTCAGTATTATCTTTTCAACCAAATAGTCATAAATATTACTGTAATTTATTACATGAGTTATGTCATTTTAATTAATAACTCGATCCGATCAAGGAACACTATAAATTCACTACAAACCTAATTCTGAGGAAGAATCACAAACTAAATATCCGAAAATACTCGAAGGGTTTGCACACATAGCTGAATCCATGGCGAAAATATCAGCAATTACAATGCCGATGATGTTGGCTGTGGCATGCATAGCAATTCTTGTCCCAACAGGACTAGTACACGGTTCCCATTAGCAATACCAATCGGAAAAACTTCAGGCCTATTACCGCCTCTACAAGATGCTGGCAAAGGCTGGTCATAGCTAACAAAAATTCCAAGCTGCCTCTGGCAGATTTGTGATTCACTATCCAGTGGTCAAGCAAGCAAGATTAATCCGGCTTGTTGCAGCTCCATCAATCAAGTCAGCGATGATTGCTGGCCTAAGATGTTCCCATGTCATCCGTTTTTCCCTTCATTGCTCAAGAATTTTTGTGCTGCACTTTCACCTGATCAACCAACTGGAGCGAATTCCGGGAGCAAGCTCTCTGTGCCATCTGTTAATGAGACCGAAATAACAGAATGCTGGTCATCTATTACAAGCAAAGAATGGTGTGCTTCAGAGATTTTTAAATCACTCACCAGTCACCACTGGCCAAATCAATGGTATTGGCCCTGCTTGTTGCAAAGCTGTCACTGAAATCAGCGATATAAGTGCTGGCCTAAGATGTTCCCATTTAATCCCTTCTTCCCTCCATTGTTGAAGAGCTCTTGGGCTGAGGTTAGTGGGGCAGCACCAACACCTGATTAGGCAATTTTGTTGTTACAGCTTAGTGTTACTTGGTAGTTATTACACTGAATGGATTGGGCCAGTTATCAAGGAACTGCATTCCTTTCTGGTTTTTCAATGAGCTTAGAAATACAGGTTGTACTTCCATCGCTAGCAAAGCTTAGAATTGTGATTCATTCTTGACAATAAAATTAATAAAGTTCAGCAAATATATATACTTGAACATGCATTTGTTAGAAAATAATCCATTGGTGAAAACCATGGCTTAAATTTTAGAAACATTCATGTTGTATTACCAAAAATCAATAATTGAGCTCGCGGAAGCATATCTGAATTCATAACGAATAATTGCTTTTTAAAGTAGCGTGGTTTATCTTCTAGATCAACACATTATCCCGGAGAATTCTTTAAGTTTTTTTACCACAACCATTTATATAGATAACTTTACCTTTAGGTACTTCTACTTTCAACTCACTATAAAAATAAAAATTATCCTTAAATCTCTACACATAAAAGACACATACTCTATTTTTTTTTTGAAAGGAATTTCATTAAGCAAAAAACGAATTACAATTTGTTTAGCAACCATGGAGGTGGAACTAAACTCCACACTCGAGAATCTGTCATAGAATTTCCTGCCCTCGCAACAGAGTGAGCAGCAAAATTCGCAGATCTACGAACAAACGAGAATTTCACTTCTCCTATAGCTAGAGCTAACTCCCTGCAATCCTCAATGATGAGGCCAAAGCCATTGGGTCCATAAAAACCCTCTGTCAGAGCTTGAAAAACTTGAAGGCAGTCCATCTCAACAAAAACACATGGAATCTAGTACTCCTTTAGCCAGCTAAGAGCCTCCCGGATACCAAGAGCTTCAGCCTCCCTCGCACCAAATGTTCCAAACCTGCCAACACATCTTGCAGCAAAAAAACCACCATCTGAGTTGCGAATGACACAGCCAAGCCCAATCCTTCCCTGAGATGCAAAGACAGCAGCGTCGACATTGCACTTAACCCAACCAAACTCAGGCTTTTCCCAACTCTCTGCCCCATGAGCCACCTGATGAACTTCAGCATCTACATAGTACAATTGCTTCTTAGCTGCCTGCCACTGATAAAGAAACTGCCCAGCTGAATTAAGGACTTGCTGAACAGAGCCATTTTTCTGGTTCCAGATTTTATCATTTCGATGGATCCAAATTCGCCAGCAAATCATCATAGCTATGTTACAATTATCTTCACTGCAGCGTGTAAAAACGTGCTCCAGCCAACCTAAGAAAGAAGTGCAAGTACCAACAAAACCAACAGGAGAAGAGAACCAACAAGACTTGGCAAAGCTACACTATATTAAAGCATGCATAACAGTTTCTTCATTGGCGTTACACACATCACATGTTGAGATAATAGCCACCCTTCTAGTTAGTAAGCTAGCTGCAGTAGGTAATACATTCTTTGCTGCCCTCCAAATAAAATTCTTAACTTTGCTAGGAACATTCAATCTCCATAGTTTCCTCCACACACCAGCAAATGAATCAGGTACAATAGGATTTAATAACTTATAACAGCTACGTACCGTATAGCATCCGCGAGGATTGGCCTGCCAGTACCATGCATCATTATCTCTTCGGGAACTAAGAGGGATTTGTAAAATTAACTCCTTATCCCTTGCATTAAACAGGTCCGACACAGCCTCATAATTCCAGATCCGTTGGTTAGGCATCATCAAGTAGCTAACAGTTGCTGCAGCAAGCTCCTTATTGAGATTCGTAGAAACAAAACCATTAGTACTGTCTGGAAGCCATGAGTCATGTCCGATGGAAATATTGTGCCCACTGCCAACTTGCATCCTACAACCTTGCACTACCACATCCTTGGCTGCTAAAATAGACCTCCACACGAAGCTCGGGTTATGCCCCAAAGAAGCTTGAAGGACAGAATTGCGAGGAAAGTAGCGAGATTTAAGCGCCTTTAGCCATAAGAGAATCAGGGCGGGTTAAAATGTTCCATAATTGTTTCCCTAGCAGTGCAATATTGAAAGAGTGCAACTGTTTAAAACCGAGACCACCATGCCCTTTTGGTTTGCACAAATATTCCCATTTCAACCAATTAATACCTTTGCCACCCCTGTGATTGTGACGCCACCAATACGAGTTCATCATTCCTTCCAGCTCTCTACACAAATCTTTTGGTTGTAGATAAACACTCATAGCATAGTTAGGCATTGCAAGAGCTACCGTCTTCAGCAAAATTTCCTTTCCAGCCCGAGAGAGAATTTTCGAGCTCCACCCTTGAAGTCTCTTCCATACCCTATCCCGAATATACTGGAACACCTCTTTTTTCTTCCTGCCAATGAAAGACGGAAGACCAAGATAAGCTCCATGGTCAGTGGTTGCATTAACCTCCAGAAGCTCACATATCTGCTGAACGTTGGGCTCACTAATATTAGTATTGAACGAAATTGATGACTTGCTGAAATTAACCTCCTGGCCAGAGGCTTTACCATACAATGACAACATATACTTTACCAACAAAGCTTCATTGTGTGTTGCCCTAAAGAAAAAGAAACTATCGTCTGCAAAAAATAAATGGGATAGCATGGGAGCACCTCTCGCAACTCTAACCCCATGCAGTAAGCCACTCATTTCCTGTCTTCGAAATAAAGAACTTAAACCCTCCGCACATATAATAAATAGGTACGGAGATAATGGATCTCCTTGGCGAAGACCTCTACAAGGGACTATTGGCCCAACTTCTCTACCCTCTCGGAGCACACTATATCGGACTGTGGACACGCAAAGCATAACTAACTCCACCCATTTGGTATCAAACCCCAGCTTAAGCATCATCGCTTGAAGGAAGCTCCATTCTATTCTGTCATATGCCTTTGACATATCTATTTTCAGAGCAGCAACTCCATGTTTTCCTTGCCTCTTCCGTTTTAAGAAATGCATGACTTCAGCAGATATTATTATGTTGTCTGTGATGGCTCTACCCGGGACAAAGGCGCTTTGAGAATCTGAAATAACCAAGTCAAGAACTAATTTCATACGGTTAGCCAACATTTTGGATATAATTTTGTAAAGTACATTACACAGAGCAATAGGTCTCATGTCTGATAACATTTCAGGCTTTTGTTTCTTTGGAATCAACACAACTGAAGTGTCGTTTAAGCCTGCTGGAAAAGAACAATCATTCACTATTTGTAAACAAGCCGAAACCACATCCTCACCGACAATGTGCCAGAATCTTTGGTAAAAGGCTGGATTCATGCCGTCCGGGCCGGGAGACTTGTCAGGATGCATAGCAAAAAGTGCTTCCTTAACTTCCGTGGCAGAAAAAGGATTCAAGAGCATTAAATTCTGCTCATACGTGATTCTTGATTCCACACATTGAATAACCTCAGCACTAGAGCTTCCATTAGATTGGAATAAATTTTGGAAATAATTAACGATCAACTCATCCACCTCATCCGAATTGGTGCACCACTCACCCTGATTGTTTCGAAGGTTTCCAAACGAATTTTTCTGTTTCCTTGTTGAAGCCGAGGCATGAAAATATCGAGTGTTCTTATCTCCCTCTTTGAGCCAAAGTAATTTTGCTCGCTGTTTCCAAAACACTTCATGACTATGTAACAGCTCATTATAGCGGCTTCTTGCCTTCGTGAACTCAGTTATACCTTCACAATCCCTACGACCCCTGAACAAAGTCATTTGCTTTCTACACTCCAGCATCCGTTTACGAAAATCTCGAGCTAACCATCCACCCCACTCCGTCAAAGCAGACCCACAAGAAAAAATTTTCTGTTGAATGAAGCTACCAGTAGAGGAAAGCCAGTTCTTCCGAACAACATCACAGCAATCAGCCTCCCGCAACCACATATTTTCAAAACGAAATCTTTTTTGTCTCAAAATTGGCACTGTCGGATTAGGATCTAAAAGAATAAGAAGATGATCCGAACAAGTAGATTCTAGACTGTACACCTTTGCCTCCTTGAATCGGTGGAGCCATGACGCAGACACAAAAGCTCTGTCAAGCCTTTCTTCTACCCAATTATCAGTTCCTCTAGCCCTTTCCCAAGTAAATTGGTAGCCAATAACACCAAGATCAATCAGCTGACAATCGGCAATAGCATTTTGAAAACCCACCAGCTTCCAATTTGGGTGTGCAATTCTGCCTCATTTCTCATTAGCCGCTAGTAAATTGTTAAAGTCACCAATGCAAACCCACGGGAGAGCAGACGACCCCGATAGTAAACGGAGCAAATCCCACGATTCTCGGCGCCTGCTAGACTCAGGACACCCATAAAAACCAGTCAACCTCCACTTTCCCAGCTCCGGAACTTCCACCTCAGCATCAATGAAAATTTTCACATATTTTAAAAGATTAACACTACTAGGAGCCTTCCAAAAAAGCGCAAGACCACCGCTCCGACCCACTCTTTCAACAACAAAAAGCCCATCATAATCTAATTGTCGTTTAATGCTCTCTAATTTGCTTCTACTACACAAAGTTTCAATAAGAAAAATAAACGAAGGTTTCTTACTATTGACCAATTCTGCTAGCATCCGAACTGTCCGTGGTTGGCCTAACCCACGGCAGTTCCAGCTTAAGGTACTCATTGATCTCGGTGGGCCTGATTTACAGGTCCCACCGCTGATCCGTTTTTTGAGCCCACTAGAAAATCCCCAGACCGAGATGTGCCTTCCCCATCAAGGCCCACATGGAGTTGACTCATATCTTGTGATCTCCTTCTTTTGGCCTCGCTAACAACAAGCCCTGTCTCCATTTCTTCCACAGTTTCCATTTCCCCGCTAAGATGAGCTGGCTCCTTTGTTGACTTTCCATTGGAATTATTCCCTTTTCTAAATTTCTCACTACCTTCCAGAAATGGTACCATAATCCCCACGTTTTTGCCAATAGCCATGCTACTTGACACGGCAACTCCGGATATATTGGTATTCCCCGAATCAACTTGCATGGCAGCTGCTTGATTCATGGAGTTTCCTTTCTCCTTCTCGGGCTGTGTTGGCGGCACCGATCGCAGCCAACGATCGCTGGAATTCAGTGTAGATCTCTTATTCGGTGCTTTCAACCAATGCCCATAATGCTTCTCTAGGGCACCATGTGGGAACTCATACAACTTGGGGCATTGTTTTTCAGTATGTCCCAGTAATCCGCAAATGAAGCAAAAAATATTCAGCCGCTCATATTTGAAATCAATCCACAGCCAATCACCCCTGCCTTCTTCAGCTTCATTCTTCGTTTCAAAGGTTTCCGCACATCAATAGTCACCCGGATTCGCATGTAATTTCTCCAAATACCCATCAAATTATTCTCATCCGACTCCACAAAAACTCCAATGTAGTTACCAATATCTGTCAAGATTTTCTCTGACATGAAACCAACTGGTAAGTTGTACACTTGAATCCAAAATGAGGTGAAAAAGAGGGGAATATTTTGCGGTTGCTCATTCTCTTCCAGCCGTTTAACAATTAAAATATGTTGATCAAATGTCCAAGGGCCCGATTCCATAACTCGTTTAACATCAATTTCATGAAAAAATTGAAATAGAAAAAGAGTAGGGGATAAATCTCTGATACAAACCCCCTTACCAGGACGCCACAGTGAGGCCATGGTATGTTTCATAGCAGCAAAATTTATCACTTTATCTGTGAGAAAACGACCTACTAAACAGAAGCGGGAATCAATTCTCTCCTTGCCATCATCAATCTCCTCATCACCGACCACAATTAATCCACCTTCCTCCTCCTCAATGGATATATTAGCATACCCTCTATTAATATCGTTCTCCATTGTGGCTTCATTAGCAGCCATCGTGAAGAAGAAAGAAAGCCAAACGAAACTGAGACTTCACAAAAAACTTGTCATGCAGACAAGACGACTAAACTTGTCCTAAAGACAAGACAACCTTCGCTCCCAATTAATCACCCATGACGTTATTATATAAGAAATAGTGAAAAATTGTGGACAGGCGTTGTATTGTTATTGAATCTGACTTTTTCTAATACTTTGAAAGAAAAAAAAAAAGAAGGATAGAGTCTCAATTTTTCCTAGTAAAAGACACATACTCTATTAAATATATTAAAGTCCAAATTATTGAAAATCTTAATTAGATAACTTTTAATTGTGTTTAAATTTATATGACAGTATACAACACATAATTATTTATGTATAAACCCAACGTTCTATTAAGGATCCAACAATATTCTCACTATTCTTAATTGCTTTGAAGTTTTTATGTTAATTTTAATTTACATGTCAAGAACTGCTTGTGTTTTTTTTTTTACATGTTTTTTAATTGCACTATCGATTTTACAGTGGCATTACTACCTTTACGAGAACAATGCCGCTCTTTGCACTGTAATTAGATCACTTTATTTCATTATAATATAGCTAGGACACGCTCATTCTTTAGTTGTAAACATCCTTATGTTGACTAATTTCAAGCATATTTTGATTGTTATTCTTCTCGTCAAATTAAAGATGGATCCCCAGTGATGTTTTGTGGCAAAATTGGCTTTGAACTTTCTGCAGAGACTCGAGACTGAAAAAATAAGTACTTCCCAAAATAACAAAATACTCCTTCAAAAATATGCATTTCTGAATTGAGATTCTAAATGCGGGCGGCTTCCAGTCCAGGCCAGATTTGAAGCGATTCAACGATTGTCGACCCAAATTGCAGTCCCCTGTAAACTATTGTGAGAGCTTGTACTACGAAAAAGGAGCAAAATTTATTTGCCATCCCTGCAAATAACGCACTGATGGAGAATGGACTCATAAAAAGACTCTGACTGAAACAAATAGAATCAGAAATCTCATTGATTCATTGGTAAAATCCAAGAATGCCGGTAATGAAGAAGCCAAATATTTTTAGGGATATAAAAATGCTAGCCGACGTGCTTAAAACTTTGGCTGGTAGAAATATTTCGAGTCAAAACGGTAAGGATTTATCAAGATTTTTATTATATTCTGATTGCGTTTATATATATATATAATTGGGGTCCAGCTACGTTACCCATGGAATTTGGTACTCCATTTTTTTATCTTTTTGAAATCCTCATAAGAGTTGTACATGGCTTAGATGAGATTCTTGGGTTATTAACATTAAAAGCTCCTATTGTTCATGTAAAATAAGAAAAATCAAAGGTTTTAAAATTATAACATATAAGTCTATAATATTCTAACTTTTTTTACACTATTGAACTAGGTTTCTAATTAAATGACTTTTTTGTTACATTTATTAATATCTATTTAAATTAATAAATTTACATATTAATTAATAAATTAACTAATTTATTATATAGTTAAACTATGTATATTATTTACTAACCACAATTAATGATGAATATAAATATGATATTTTTTAAAAATTTAACATAATAGCAACCAATTTCCTCTTACCGATGTGAACAAGGTTCAAACCCCATAACTTTTTTTTTTCAACACGAGATTTTACTATCAAGTGGATGGAATGTACAAAATACGAAAATAAATATAATTTCATATTCTATGTAGTTAATGTTTTATTTTTTTTTTGTAACATAATATTTATTTAACACACTGTCAATTATCTAATTATGTAGTAAAAATATGTTAATTTACTAATAATAATAAAGTGTTAGTTTATGAATTTATAAAATCATTTTTGTTTGTTTGAACAATAAATTTTGTTTTTTGGTTGAGTTTTTGTCCTTAAATAAAAAGAATAAATTTAATTGCACACTTAAATAAATTGATATTTGTTACTCCACCCCAAAAGTTGAAATAGTCATTCGCACACATCCATACGTTTAAGATCTTTTATTAACTTATCTGAGAGAAGGGTAAAAAAAAAAATTACTCGATTTGAAAGTAATTTAAATATTTCTTTAGTAAAAATAAACTAAAAATAAATATTTTCTTTTCTTTCTTCTCTCTTGCTAACATCGCACATGGACAACAATAGAGATGGCAACATATGTCTATCAATTAAAATATAAGTCAATTAGTATAATTAATTGAATAATTAATTGTGCCATAAATAGGTTATCATATTAGGAGTTTTAAAACTGAACTCAATACAGTTATTAATGGAGTTGACAGCCAGGAAGAGCAAACAAATCCATTCAAGTTGGATATCTAAGTATTTGAACCAAATAGATTGGATTAAAAATTGAAAAAAAAAATTCCTAGCTATTATTTTTCTGTTACAATTATGCCATAAATACTCACTTAGCACATAACTCATGGTAAATGTTACATATGAAACTGTTTCGTCAATTTACAACAAGCGTTTCCGTAATCAGTATTTAGAGTGTGTTCTCTTCCAACCTAATCCTTCCACAGAACCACAAGTATCCTTTTCAATCACAGGAAACTTGTATCAACAAAACCAGTGCAAAGACTTCCAGTGATCTTGCTGATCCGATGGCAAAATCATCAAATGCCCTTCTTATGGTGCTGATTGTTGTGTTCGCGACAATGCTGTTCCCCTCAGGACTGTCACAAGAGCAGCCTGTACAAGATATTGAAAAATGCTGGTCATCTCTAACAAGCGTACCAAGTTGTCTCACGGAGATTATCGGTCCCCTGTTGCTTGGCCAAATTGGCCAAATTGGCCAGATTGGTCCTGTTTGTTGCACTGCCATCAATCAAATTACCGACAGTTGTTGGCCTAAGATGTTCCCGTTCAACCCATTTTTGGCTCCATTGCTCAAGAACTTCTGCACTGCACCCGCACCTCGAGAAGCTGGAGTACTGAGTGCTGCGAGCAAGGTCGCTTCTCCAAATCTCTTGTTGACGCCAGGGATTAATGGGGCTGAAGTTACTGAATGCTGGTCCTCTATTGCAAGCACGGAAGGGTGTGCTTTAGAGGTTTATAAATCACTCACCACTGGCCAAATCAATGGCGTTGGCCCTGCTTGTTGCAAGGCTATCATTGGAATTAACAATAAGTGCTGGCCTAAGATGTTCCCATTTAATCCATTCTTCCCTTCATTTTTGAGAAGCAATTGTGCTGCTGTCATTGTTTGATCGTGGGAGAGTCAAGAGTGGTTCTTCTGCTTTTCGATTAGTTTATTTTTTCGGCTAAATGATTTTTGTAGTCTTAATTTAAGACTGTCGATCGTATGATTCTTCACAATAAAAGTTCAGTTGGCCAACTAGAAATTTGGGCGCATTTTCTTGCTCTTGATGGTGTCATTTCACCATGACTGATTGCTCTGTTCTTTAAAGTTTAATTTTAATATTTATTTATATTCAAAGGCATTTAAATGCAAGTGTGCGCACTTGAACAAATAACGCACTGATTGAGAATTGACTCATAAAAAGACTCTGACTGAAACAAATAGAATCAGGAATCTCATTGATTCTTTGGTAAAATCCAAGAATACAGGTAATGAAGAAGCCAAATATTGTTAGAGATATGAAAATGCTAGCCGATGTGCTCAAAGCTTTAGCTGGTAGAAATATTTCGAGTCAAAACGGTAAGGATTTATGAAAATTGGTGACATCTACAAAAGTCTTTTTAGATATTTTGAAGATTTTCATTATATTCTGATTATATATACACACACATATATATATATGTGTTGCGGAAACGTGGGTTGAGCAATTACTAATACTGCAACTTTTGGAGAAATATAAATGTGGTGATAAACAAATGCAAAGAAAATAGAACACAGTGATTTACGTGGTTCGGCGTAATGCCTACGTCCACAGGCAAAAAACTGGAAGATAATTTTACTAACAATGAAATTTACAAAAGTGGGAAAAACTCACAAAACCCACAACCCCAATACACCCAAATGGAACCTCACTAGAACACTCAAGTGGAAGCTCTCTCAAATTCTCTCAAAGAACTCATTTGCAATTGCTCTCTACTTCTCTCAAATTGGGATACTTACAATTGCAAAATGCTTCTCTATTTATAGAGTGAATTCTGCTCCAAGTTGGGTTCAATTTGTCAAACCATTGAGCTGGATCTTGTATTGCATGCACAAGCTTTTCAACACCTAACTTTGTCTTTTGAAATTGCTTAGCCGACCAACTTTGTTTTTTTTGAATTTGGCAAACCCACCAACTTTGCCTTTTCAATTTGGCAAGCAATTCTTTGACTTTTCAACAATTCTCCACCTCGGCGAAAATTGAGTAAATCTGAGCCGACTATCAACAAACTACCTTCCAGTTTCTGCCTTCTCTAGCTGCTTTTAAACTTGTAGGATGTTGATCAAGTTTAGACAATGCTCAAACTTGATCGTCGTCACCACCTTAGTCAACATATCTGCGGGATTCTCTGCAGTCTTGATTTTCTGAAGAAGAATCTTCCCATCATCAACAATTTCCCGCACAAAGTGAAATCGTACATCGATGTGCTTCGTACGCGCATGATAAACTTGGTTTTTCGTTAAGTGAATAGCACTCTGACTATCGCAATACACATTAATGTGCTCCTGTGTCAATCCCAAGTTTTCAAGCAAACCTTGTAACCAAATAGCCTCTTTAACAGCCTCTGTAATTGCCATGTACTCGGCCTCTGTGGTAGACAATGCAACTGTAGACTGTAGTGTAGACTTCCAACTAATTGGTCCTCCAGCAAAAGTAAATACATATCCGGTGGTTGACCGTCGTTTGTCCAAATCACCAGCATAATCAGAATCAACGTACCCGATCACACCTTGACCAAGTGTATCGTCTCTTTCAAACAGTAAACCAACATCCATGGTCTTCTGAATGTACCGTAGAATCCATTTCACAGCTTGCCAATGTCCTTTACCAGGATTATGCATATATCTGCTCACTATACCAACTGCATGTGAAATGTCAGGCCTTGTACACACCATTGCATACATCAAGCTACCCACTGCATTTGAATACGGAACTTGTAACATGTATTCTCGTTCCGCATCTGTTGAAGGAGATAATTGTGCAGAAAGCTTGAAATGAGAAGCCAACAGGGTACTCACAGGTTTTGTCTGCTCAGTCATGCCAAACTGCTGTAGTACCTTCTTAAAATATTGCTTTTGAGACAAGCTTACTTTGCCACGAGCTCTATCTCTGCATATCTCCATGCCAAGAATCTTTTTAGCTTCACCTAGATCTTTCATCTCAAACTCTTGGTTGAGTTGAGTTTTCAACTTCTCTATCTCATCTTTGCTCTTCGATGCTATTAGCATATCATCGACATACAATAGCAAATAAATGAAAGATCCTTCTTGTAACTTGCGAAAATACACACAATGATCAAATTTATTTCTTGTGTACCTTTGCCCTTTCATAAATCGATCAAATCGCTTATACCACTGCCTTGGAGATTGTTTCAATCCATAAAGCGACTTTGTCAATTTGCAAACCCAATTTTCTTTTCCAGCAACCTTGAATCCATCTGGCTGAGTCATGTAGATTTCCTCTTCCAAATCACCGTGTAAAAATGCAGTTTTTACATCAAGTTGAACTAGTTCAAGATCAAATTGCACAACCATGGCTAGCAAAATTTGAATAGACGAATGTTTCACAACTGGAGAAAATACCTCATTGTAGTCTATTCCTTCCTTCTGAGCATAACCCTTCGCTATCAATCTAGCCTTGTATCGAATTTCATTTTTACGAGGAAATCCTTCCTTTTTTGCATATACCCATTTGCACCCAATTGCCTTCTTTTCCTTAGGCAGTGTAACTAACTCCCAAGTTTCATTTTTGTGAAGAGACTGCATTTCTTCGTTCATTGCTTTCTTCCACTGTATACTTTCTGGATTACTTACTGCTTCTCTGTAAGTGGAAGGAACATCATCATCTACAATTGGAAGTGTATAGGCTACCATATCAACAAAGCGAGCAGGTTTGCGAATCTCTCTGCGTGGCCTTCTATATGCAATTGAATCTTGTTGTTGTGAAGGTTCCTGGGTCAGAACCTCTTCATCATTTTCGGTCGATGGAGAATCACTATCCATCTCATCGACACCAGCTGGATCAGCTTTAACTTTTTCAAACTCCACCTGCTGCAAAATGCTACTGGTCTTGTCATCCTCTTGAGAATCTTTTTGTTTCAACATGGCTGATTCATCAAAAGTTACATCTCTACTGAAAATAATCTTCTTCGTAACAGGACACTGTTGTGCAAATTTTAATGTACTCGCAAGCGCACGAATCTATTGTAGTATAGACTAATGGTGACGAGTGTCGATCCCACGAGGAGGTGGATTTTAATTATATGTAGAATTAATTTTGTAAATGGGTGGTTGGAATTGTGGTGGAAGTGATTTAAATTATCCTAAAATTGGAATTGAAATGGCGATAATAAATTCTAAGACTGGAATTGCAATGGCGAGAGTAAATTGAAGAGAAATCTATTGAAATAACGTACTTGGGTATCTGGATCCGTATCAACATGCATCATGGGCTAAATAATCCATATTAATGCCAATTAAATCATGAGGGGGGAATCCACACCTCATGAACCACGCTCTAATCAATATGGTGCTAAGGGCTTATCGTGCCAAATAATAATAACCTTATACTAGAGAGCCGGTGTAACCAAGGCGGTATCTAGACAAGATCAGTATTATTTGTCGATGATAAGTCAAATCATCCACAAAAACTAGAGGGGAAAAGAAAATAAATTTACCAAATAAAGCCCATGACACATGTTGAGACTTCACCTTCAACCTAAGCTTGAAAAGAAATTAGCTACTCATAATTGAACTAGGGGCAAAATGGGAATTTATTAAAATACAAAGAAAATACAAGATGGAGAGGGAATTACAGAAAATGGATCCCAAAAATGGATTCAGAGATATCAAATTAGGGGGGGGAGGCCCCCTTTTTATAGATACATGGAGTAAATCATGGCCATTGGATTAAAAACAGTTTGGACGCTCAGGATTGCGCCACGTCATCAGTCAACAGTCCACGGTTTGACCACGCGGATGAACAGTAACACGGTTTGACCCGGATGAACAGTAACGCGGTTTGGTTGAAAATAATCCTGTGTGATGCATGCACCGTACACGAGATTTTTCGTCCACTGATATGCTGCCACGTCACCGTCAACAGTACATAAGAATTTTAGTCCAACAGGATCGTGACACCTCATCAGTCAATGCCACATCATCGGTCAATGCCACGTCATCGATCCGTCTATGTGAACAGTATCGTGAACAGTAACGTAGACAGTACCGTATACGTGAATAGTACCGTACATGTGAATAGTGCCATTTTTCCTTTTATGCTCCTCCTAAGGTTTTCGACCGTCCTGAGTTCAAAAGTGATGTCCGTTTTGCCGTCTGATCTCTCCTTTATTGTGAAATGACTATAATGCCCCTAAAATACATAAAATACTTAATTAAAATAACACACACGTAATTACATCACAAGAAGGTTAAATACATAAAAGTAAGGGTTGTTAGTAAGACTTGAAATATAAAATGACGGTTTTCTCCTTTATAAATATGCATTTTCTAACACTCAACACACCCCCCAACCAGCTTATTGCTAGTCCCTAGCAAATAAAGCGAAAACAAAATTCAAATTCAAAATGATTTTTTTTTTTTTTTTTTGAAACACTCGTGTTTATTCAATCAGATTAATGATAGCAATCAAATAAAAGTATAAGCATTATCTCCAGTCTAAAGCAACATCACACCCACATCAACCATCCACATGAATTAGCCCAGTAGACTTTGTTATAGCTACTTTCAAGAATGACATGTCAAACCCCAAAATCTCACTGGAAGTAGTGACACTCTCACAAAGAAATTAAAACCCAATAAACATAGTCACTCCAATGAATGGTAATTGAGAGAGAAAATAATAAAGAAATGATATCACATGCTCTCACCAAGATGAAATAAATATGCTCTCAGCTTAGAAATAATACGATCTCAAGTCAAATAAAATGTTATTCAACCCACTTTATTTATCTTTTTTTTTTTTATTATGCATCACTACATCTTTTTAGCCCATATAACTAGCTTCTACTTCAAACTATAGTTCCCTAAAATCAAGAAGGACTTTTATTAGGACGTAACGTAGGCTAGGGATATGGCTAACAAAGAAAGGAAATAAGGAAAACAAAGTGTATGTTTGAGAAAAATGCAGAAATATTTTTTTTTTTTTTTTTTTTTTTTTGGAAGTTGCAAGGTGGATTTTACCTATTATTGTTATTTTTATTCTTTTGAAACAACAACTTTGGTTTTTGTTTTTTTTTTTTTTTTTTTTTTTTTTTTTTTTGCTTTTATTTGGCATAACTTCACTGAACAACATAATTATTTACATAAATAGGTGATGGAACTTAAAAGACATTGGGTAATACTCCAAATCGGAGTGGGTCAAGATGATAAGTTGACAAAGAAAAGGTTTTTGTTCTTTTTTTTTTTTTTTTTTTTTTTTTAAAGGCTCAAAAGGGGTAACTATGGATATTTAATAAAAGGGATGGCTAGAAAGGCTCAAACGGATCAAAGATGGCCTTTCTATCGTCTTTTAGGGCTCTAAATAATTATCCATATCTACTAGTTAGATGGGCCTCCCAATGTAGCAACACACATTTTTTTTTTCTTTTTTTTAATTTTACCATATTTTTTTTTAAAGGGTTAACTTAAAAGAAATCTAGAGATCGTGTATAAAATAATAAACTGCTAAGCTGTATAGAGAATAGGCAAAAGGGTTACTCTCCAAGAAAATGATAGGCTCAACAACTCACTTGGCACTTATTTATGACATGTTCATTCCTTCAAGCAACTCATATTTGTCTCCGACATCAACATGTAAAGTAGCAAACATAGCGTAACATCACTTAAGACCAAAGATAATACAAATACTAAAATTTGAAATTAATCATGTCATCCAATGTTAAAACAAATCACACAAATATATATATATATATTTTAAACAACATTCTACCCCCCAACCTATTCTAAGCATGAAAGGAAAATATGCATGCAGAAATGTGAAAATGATGTAAAAAAATTAATTAGAAAAAGAAATTTTTTTTTTTTTTTTTTAAACTAAGAAGATGCGTTTCTAGAGGCACTACACTCCATATTCAGCCATCTTCGACTCAAAAATTTGAAACTACATATTTATAAAGGAGAAAGAGGAAGAAATCAAGTTTTTTTTTTTTTTTTTTTTTAAACGATGAAGATGCGTTTCTAGAGTAACTACACTCCATATTCAGCCATCTTCAACACAAAACGTTAGCAACAGTTAGTTTCTACAACAAAAAATCAGTAAAAACTTAACCAAGATTCCACAATTGTCGACTATTCCCTCCCCCCAACCAGAACGAAACATTGTCCTCAATGTTGTAAAGGAAAGAAGTAGAGTTTAGAAGACATCACCTGGGTGGTGCAACACAGAAGAAAATATTTACAGGCGGAGAGTTAAATCTAATTTGTACTTCTTACTGCGGCTACTGTTACCATCATTATTTGGTCGCTCCAACACAAAGGTCCAGGGGTCTGGCTCCGGTTTATAAGCTTGTAACATATCAAGTAGCTCATTAGCAGTGTGAGCACAAATAAAGAGTTTTTTCACATTAGAATGAATGAAATAGTTTTTTATTGCATGGTTAAGAAATGCGATAAAGCCATCATAAAAGTTATTGACATTTAACAAACCGATGGGTTTCTGGTGGATGTGCAGATGGGCCCAAGATGCTAGTGTGATAAGTGCCTCTAGTGTTGCAAGATCTCCTGGAAGGAAAATAAAAGCATCAGCATGATTAAGCATTTCAGTTATTCTTTCTTGCATACCTGAGACGACTAACTCTTCTCCAGTTGATGAGTCAGACGAACTGCCCAATGGTTTTAGGACTCTTGGGATGATGCCTAACACTTGACTTCCTCTGATAAAAGCTGCTTCTGAGACCATTTTTGATAACCCTCGGTTACCTCCTCCATACACCAAGTGTAATTTTCTCGCTGCTATGCTTCGACCAAGATCTATGGCTGCCTCAACGAACTCTTTATGTTTGCCATAGGTAAATCCAGAAAGCACACAAATGTTCTTGAATTGTCTATTGGGAGTAGCTGCCATTGTGATACTTCTCAAAAATAATTTGTGAGTGCTTGACAAAAGATAAATCACATTTAAGAATCTTGGTGACAATGGATCACAGCTGTGAATGAGGTAACATGTCAGTGTCAAATAACGCGTAAAGCACGTGGCTCGCGAGTCAAAAAGGAAACAGTAAAAAGGAAAAAACAAACAGTAATAAAATTATTAAAGACAATAATGCAAACAATAAAACAACAGTGAAATGAAGTAAAGTAAAAGGATATTTACACGTAGTTGCGACTGTGGCTCACATCTTCCTCTGGTTTTACGTCCAGAAACGGCTTGAACGCCCTCTATGGGTCGAGGATGGGCTTCCCATCCAGTTTTCTTATAAACTGGCAAACAGGGTCGTTTATAGTCAGATTCCCGAGACTATATCGTGCATGCTCTTTCTGGAATAATGGCCATAACCGGAGAATCGCTCCTTGCACATATCCACTGGGATGCGTTTCAAGAGACAAAAGGATATCATCCAATGACTCCTTATTCAAGCCATCCCTAATGAATTGAATCTTATCTTCCCTGTTATCAGACACCATTCCTAAAGAACATGGGTTTCTATCGCAACTCATTCTGGCACACTTATGACAAGCAACAGAAATTCTTCGAGCTCGTCGTTTTCTTGCATAATTTCCTTTACCACAACCAGGCATGTATGCAATAAATTTAGGAGGTAACTCACCTGCCAATCGTACTTTAGCCTCGATTAACCAACGGATGTCTGCAGGTATGTTATTCCTCATGAGCAATCGCATGCGTTCAGACCGGGCTTTATAGATTGTAAAGAGGGCATTCTGAGGAAGTGAAGGGAATCGCTTGTGAAGCTTTGCTAAAATCTCGTTTCTATGCATACCTTCGCCTCAGAATATCAGTTATTATGGGAAACTGAAGTTAACCGACTTGATTGTCACGGAGTACCGTTATCCGCCACTTCACCGGGGTAACAAACTAAAGCACACAAACAGAAAAACAAATTAAAACACACAAAGAAAATTAAAATCGTCCTCTTATTGAATTTACCTCAAGCTCCAACTGGATGTCGTAAACACTTCTCTCAATATCTCGGAGTTGGCTTTCTAGATTCTCAACATAGGCTACTAACTCTGGTGGTTGTAGAGCCCAAATGCGATGTGTTTTACAAAATTGAATCTGCCTTTTGAGATGAGTTTTGACACGTTGAAGTGGTTTAAGAATGTTCAGGAGGAACGGTCTAAGTAAGGTACTCATGATTAAAAATGATAAGAGAAAACTTAATAGTTAGACAAACACACTTATGCAAAAATAATTTCAATTAGCAAAAGAATAATAAAAAGAAAGAAAGAAAAATCAAATCAACGAAAAGAAAAAACAAATCAATTCAAATCTGGTGGGTCATTCAAATTTATTTCGGTGTCTTCTCCATGTGGTTGGTATTCTAGATATGGCTTTAATCTTTGACCATTAACTTTAAACGTGACACCGTTCGTTGGGTCCTTAATTTCAATTGCCCCATGTGGAAAAACAGTATGAACAATAAAGGGACCAGACCATCGAGAGCGTAACTTACCTGGGAATAGGTGCAAACGAGAATTGAATAAAAGCACTTTCTGACCTGTAGTGAACGATTTTCTCATAATGTGCTTGTCATGAAAGACTTTCATTCGTTGCTTGTAAATCTTGGCATTTTCGTATGCATCATTGCGAATTTCTTCAAGTTCTGCCAGTTGTAATCTTCTTTCTGAGCTGGCTTGCTGCATGTCAAAGTTGAATTTCTTGATGGCCCAATATGCACGATGCTCGAGTTCCACAGGTAGGTGGCAAGCTTTTCCATACACTAGCCTGTAGGGTGACATCCCAATCGGGGTCTTGAAAGCCGTTCTATATGCCCATAATGCATCATCAAGTCTTAATGACCAATCTTTTCTGTCTGGCCTCACCGTCTTTTCTAATATGTGCTTTATTTCTCGATTGGAGATCTCAACTTGGCCACTGGTTTGCGGATGATACGGGGTCGCCACTTTGTGTGTGATTGAATACTTTGTCAAAAGAGCTTTGAATGCTTTGTTACAAAAGTGGGCACCACCATCACTGATTATTGCTCGAGGGAATCCAAAGCGTGAAACAATGTTGCTTTTCAAAAATCCTATCACCACTTTGTGATCATTGGTTCTGCATGGAATTGCTTCCACCCATTTCGATACGTAGTCAACAGCAACCAATATGTATTGATGGCCAAAAGAAGGGGGAAAGGGTCCCATGAAGTCGATACCCCATAAGTCAAAAATCTCAACCACTAAAATTGGATTTAGTGGCATCATGTTCCTTCGTGTAATGCTCCCCATTCGTTGACACCTATCACATGAAGAACAGAAAGTGTAAGCATCTCGAAATATAGTTGGCCAATAAAAACCACATTGTAAAACTTTAGTCGCGGTTTTCTTAGCACTGAAGTGGCCTCCACAAGCTTGTGCATGGCAGAATGAAAGAATATTCTGAATTTCATTTTCAGGGACACATCGTCTAACAATTTGGTCTGCACAATACTTGAACAAATATGGGTCATCCCAAAAGAAATTCTTTATTTCCGCAAAGAATTTAGCCTTGTCTTGCTTGGTCCAATGCTCTGGAAGGTTACCTGTAACAAGATAATTAACTATATCAGCATACCAAGGTAATACTTCCACATTCATTAATTGTTCATCTGGAAATGACTCATTTAATATTAATGGCTCTGTAATTGTGTCAAAATGGAGACGAGAGAGGTGGTCCGCCACAACATTTTCTGTGCCTTTCTTATCCTTGAATTCCAAGTCGAATTCCTGCAAAAGTAACACCCAACGAATTAGTCTAGCTTTTGCATCTTTCTTTGTGAGAAGATATTTAAGAGCAGCATGATCTGTGAATATAATTATTTTACAACCAATGAGATAAGATCGAAATTTCTCTAATGCAAACACTACTGCTAGCATTTCTTTTTCAGTAGTTGAATAATTCAACTGTGCATCATTCAATGTCATACTAGCATAGTAAATAACGTGGGGAATTCGATCAACTCTTTGTCCTAATACTGCTCCTACTGCATAATCAGATGCATCACACATGAGCTCAAATGGTAAGCTCCAGTTTGGGGCCTGAATGATGGGTGATGATGTCAACAATCGCTTTAATTTTTCAAAAGCCATAAGACATGAATCATTAAAGATAAAAGGTACATCCTTAGCAAGTAAATTGCATAAGGGTCTAGAAACTTTGCTAAAATCTTTAATGAAACGTCTATAGAAACCAGCATGCCCAAGGAAAGATCTTACTTCTCTGACTGTTTTAGGTGGAGGAAGATTAGAAATGAGATCCACCTTGGCTTTGTCAACCTCAATACCTTTGCTCGAAATGATGTGACCGAGAACAATACCTTGTTTTACCATAAAATGACACTTCTCCCAATTTAAGACTAAGTTCTTCTCGGTACATCTCTGCAGAACTAGCGTTAGATGATGTAAACATTGATCAAACGAGTCACCAAAGACAGAAAAATCATCCATAAAGACTTCAAGGAATCGTTCAACCATATCAGAAAAAATGCTCAACATGCATCGTTGAAATGTAGCAGGTGCATTACATAATCCAAATGGCATTCTCCTATATGCAAATGTGCCAAAAGGACAAGTGAAAGTGGTCTTCTCTTGATCTTTTGGTGCTATGGGAATCTGATTATATCCTGAGTAGCCATCTAGAAAGCAATAAAATTCATGGCCTGCTAATCTATCAAGCATTTGATCAATAAATGGTAAAGGAAAATGGTCTTTACGTGTGACAGAATTCAACTTTCTATAATCAATGCATACACGCCATCCTGTAGTTACTCTAGTTGGTATCAATTCATTATCAGCATTGGTAACTACTGTGACTCCTGACTTTTTGGGGACGACTTGTACAGGACTGACCCATGAACTATCAGAAATTGGGTAAATGATACCTGCATCTAATAGCTTAAGGACTTCAGTTCTAACAACTTCTTTCATGTTAGGATTTAACCGACGTTGCATCTCCCTAGTAGTTTTAGCATTTTCATCAAGGTGAATGTAATGCATGCAGTCTACTGGGTTTATACCTTTTATGTCTGCTATGGCCCATCCTAATGCCCCTTTGTGCTCTTTTAAAACATCCAACAACTTACCTTTTTGTTCGTCATTTAGGGATGATGAGATGATTACCGGCAGAGTACTTTCTTCTCCCAAAAATGCATATTCCAGAGTGTTGGGTAATGGTTTGAGCTCGAGTTTCGGTGGTGATTCTGATGATGGAATGAGTTTCTTCTCTGATGGTGCTAGTTGTTCAACTCTTGACTTCCATTTATTAGTGTTCATGGATGGTGCTGAGTCAAGTAGGGCGTTGACCTCTTCGACCGATCTGTCAATATCAAAATCCAAACCAAAGTGAGTTAAACATGTTTGTAAAGGATCATCACTAAGGTTTGAAAGAAAAGTATTATCAACTATTGTTTCTATTAAATCCACATCAACAATTCCATCATCTGCACTGTGAGGTTGTTTGGCAATGTTGAAAATGTTTAGCTCCATAGTCATGTTGCCGAAGGACAATTGCATATTTCCGGTCCTACATTGAATATGAGCATCTGCAGTTGCCAAGAAAGGTCGGCCTAGAATAATGGGGATGTGCTTCCTTGAGTCCTGTATTGGTTGAGTGTCAATTACAATGAAATCAACAGGAAAATAAAACTTGTCTACCTGGATAAGCACGTCCTCCACAATACCACGAGGTATTTTCGTGGACCGATCTGCAAGCTGTAACACCACTGGAGTTGGGTGTAATTCTCCCAATCCAAGTTTCACGAATACAGAGTAAGGCAGAAGATTTACACTAGCTCCTAAATCCAACAAAGCATTCTCAATTGTGTGGTTCCCTATACTACATGAGATAGTGGGGGAGCCTGGGTCTTTGCATTTTAAAGGAATTTTATGTTGGAGTATAGAACTAACGTTTTCTGTTAAAAATGCCTTCTTTTGAACATGCATATTTCTCTTTTTAGTACAAAGGTCTTTAAGAAACTTGGCATAAGATGGAACTTGCTTTATAGCATCAAGTAAAGGGATATTAACACTTACCTGTTTGAAGATTTCGAGAATCTCACCTGTGGATTTTCCCTTCTTTCCTTTCACTAACCTCTGAGGAAATGGAGCTTTGGGAACGTATTCTCGTGGGTTGGTTTCTTCTTTTTCCTCCGGTGGTGAGTCTTCAACATTCACAGGTACAATTTGATTTTCTTTTGTCACCGGCATCTCCACTTTGTTGTCGACTTCCTTTCCTTTTCGCAAGGTCATGACTGCTTTGACCTCTCCATGCTGTTGTGGTGAACTGATACTTGCTTCATGTACTCCTTTAGGATTAGGCACTGGTTGACTTGGAAATTTTCCTTTCTCAACAGTCATTGCCAAGGTCTGAACTGAAGAAGCAAGTTGTCCCACCATCTTCTCGAGGCTTGAAACTGATTGGGCTTGTGAGTTAAAGCCCACTCTCAATTCATTTCGTAGTCCATCAATGGTGCGGTTCTGTTGCTCAATCGTGGAGTGAGTAACATTCTTGAAATTCTGGAATGCATCCTCCCATGGTCTGGGTTGAGAATAGTTTTGGTTCTGATTGTATGGTCTGAATGGTGGCTGAGAGGCTTGAGGATTTTGAGGAATTGGTTGCATTGGTGGAGCTGGAGCTGCTGGTCCATTCTGTTGAAATCCTTGAGACCATGAAAAATTGGGGTGGTCTCTCCATCCAGGATTATATGTGTTGGAGTATGGGTTGTAATTAGATGGCTTTCTCATTACACCTATGGCATTGGCTTGATCTGGATATGAGTCAGGGTCATGTGATTCTGTTGATTTAGCAGTCGATAACGATGCTATTTGTCGAGCAAGACCTTCAACCATCTCCTTGACTTCTTTGATTCCCGAAGTTGACTCGCCAATGTGAACCTCATTCACTCCTTTAATCCTTCTAGTATTCCTGAGTGATCGACTCCGTTGTTGGGAATTGTCCGCTTGTCGCTGGAAGAATTCCCAAATCTCTGTTGCGCTTTTTGACATTAGCTCTCCTCCACTTGTTGCCATTAGCCATTCTTGCACATTCGGCAATAATCCCTCCAAAAAGTATTGGCATTGGTGCCATTTTTCGTACCCATGATGTGGACACTTCAAGAGTAGCCCATTGAATCGCTCCCAAGTTTCGAAAAACTGCTCGTCCTCTCTTTGTGTAAACTCTGAAATTTCCCTGCGAATAGAATTGGTTTTATGCACTGGGAAATATTTATTTAGAAATTTTGTAACCATTTGTTCCCATGATGCAATGCTATTAGCAGGCAAAGTATTTAACCATGAACGAGCTCTATCCTTTAAAAAAAATGGGAATAATCTAAGTTTAACATCATCGTCTGAAAAATTTTCATATTTAAAAGTTTGACAAATTGCATGAAAATCATTCAAATGATTATATGGGTCCTCATTTTCTAAGCCATAGAATGTGGGGAGACAATTTAGCACACTAGGTTTTAGTTCAAAACTCCTAGCAGCTACATTTGGGTATCTTATGCATGATGTGCTTAAATTAGCTAAAGGACTGAAGTAGTCCTTAAATGGCCTCTCCTGTGGTGCTTGTAAATCCATTTCAAATTTATTAATGTGCTTTTGTGTGCGAAGTGTTTTTTCTAATTCAATGTCTATAGGTTCAAGATTTGGTAATAATGACCTACGACCATGCATGCAAAATAAAATAAAAATAAAGATGGGAACAAAACAAATAAAAATAAATAAGAGGGAGAAATTACGATACTAACCTTATTGCGCTATTACAACCTTTCTATAAACATACACAAAAAAAATACGTGAAATAAATTAATCTAAAAATAATAATAATAATAAGATAAAAAAAATTAAAAAGAAAAAAAAATAATAATAACTTGAAATTAAATTACAGAATTTTAAAGAGATGAAATAGATTAACTAAAAATTAAATTAATAAGATTAAAAAAAATTACAAAGAAAAATACTTTAAAAATTAAATTGCAGAATTGTAAAGAATAGAGAAAGAAAAGAAATACTAACCTTTAATTTTAGATTCACTTTTTTTTCTTTTTTTTTAAATAATAAAAAATACAAGAAAACAATTAAATGGAATTATTCACAAAAATTAATTCTATGAATTAAAATTACTTACCTCCCCGGCAACGGCGCCAAAAACTTGTTGTGCAAATTTTAATGTACTCGCAAGCGCACGAATCTATTGTAGTATAGACTAATGGTGACGAGTGTCGATCCCACGAGGAGGTGGATTTTAATTATATGTAGAATTAATTTTGTAAATGGGTGGTTGGAATTGTGGTGGAAGTGATTTAAATTATCCTAAAATTGGAATTGAAATGGCGATAATAAATTCTAAGACTGGAATTGCAATGGCGAGAGTAAATTGAAGAGAAATCTATTGAAATAACGTACTTGGGTATCTGGATCCGTATCAACATGCATCATGGGCTAAATAATCCATATTAATGCCAATTAAATCATGAGGGGGGAATCCACACCTCATGAACCACGCTCTAATCAATATGGTGCTAAGGGCTTATCGTGCCAAATAATAATAACCTTATACTAGAGAGCCGGTGTAACCAAGGCGGTATCTAGACAAGATCAGTATTATTTGTCGACGATAAGTCAAATCATCCACAAAAACTAGAGGGGAAAAGAAAATAAATTTACCAAATAAAGCCCATGACACATGTTGAGACTTCACCTTCAACCTAAGCTTGAAAAGAAATTAGCTACTCATAATTGAACTAGGGGCAAAATGGGAATTTATTAAAATACAAAGAAAATACAAGATGGAGAGGGAATTACAGAAAATGGATCCCAAAAATGGATTCAGAGATATCAAATTAGGGGGGGGAGGCCCCCTTTTTATAGATACATGGAGTAAATCATGGCCATTGGATTAAAAACAGTTTGGACGCTCAGGATTGCGCCACGTCATCAGTCAACAGTCCACGGTTTGACCACGCGGATGAACAGTAACACGGTTTGACCCGGATGAACAGTAACGCGGTTTGGTTGAAAATAATCCTGTGTGATGCATGCACCGTACACGAGATTTTTCGTCCACTGATATGCTGCCACGTCACCGTCAACAGTACATAAGAATTTTAGTCCAACAGGATCGTGACACCTCATCAGTCAATGCCACATCATCGGTCAATGCCACGTCATCGATCCGTCTATGTGAACAGTATCGTGAACAGTAACGTAGACAGTACCGTATACGTGAATAGTACCGTACATGTGAATAGTGCCATTTTTCCTTTTATGCTCCTCCTAAGGTTTTCGACCGTCCTGAGTTCAAAAGTGATGTCCGTTTTGCCGTCTGATCTCTCCTTTATTGTGAAATGACTATAATGCCCCTAAAATACATAAAATACTTAATTAAAATAACACACACGTAATTACATCACAAGAAGGTTAAATACATAAAAGTAAGGGTTGTTAGTAAGACTTGAAATATAAAATGACGGTTTTCTCCTTTATAAATATGCATTTTCTAACACTCAACAGACACCAGAGACGGTATCCTTTTACTCCACCAGTTATACCCATGAACAATGCTTTCTTTGCTCTTGGGTCTAACTTAGATTCTTTTACATGATAATAAGTAGTGGAACCAAAAACATGTAAAGAATTATAATCAGTAGCAGGTTTACCAGTCCACATCTCCATGGGTGTTCTGCCTTTAATTGCAGTTGATGGCAAATGGTTGATCAGATGGCACGCATATACAACTGCCTCAGCCCAAAACTCTTTGTCCAATCCAGCATTGGACAACATACACCGAACTTTCTCCAGTATAGTCCGGTTCATGCGTTCTGCCACCCCATTCTGTTGTGGTGTATCTCGAATAGTGAAATGTCGCACAATACCCTCATCTTGACATATTTGAAGAAATGGATCATTCTTGTACTCACCACCATTGTCTGAACGAAATCTTTTGATCTTTCGACCAGTCTGAGTCTCGACCATTTTCTTCCATTTCAGAAATATGCCCAAAACTTCATTTTTGTTCTTCATCAAATACACCCACACTTTTCTTGAATAATCATCAACAAAAGTAACAAAATAGTGCATACCTCCCAAAGAAGCTGTTTTGGTAGGTCCCCACACATCACTGTGAACATAGTCCAGAATTCCTTTTGTATTATGAATTGCTGAGCCAAACTTTACCCTTGTCTGCTTGCCCAGAACACAATGTTCACAAAATTCTAATTTGCAAGAATTTGTACCTTTCAATAAGCCTTGCTTCGCTAAAGTCTGCAAAGCTTTTTCACCAGCATGTCCCAAACGCATATGCCACAACTTGGTTGCTTCTGAATCTGCATCTTTTCCAGAAACTGTTGATGCTGATCCAATAACTGTACTTCCTTGGAAATAGTACAAGTTATTTCTTCTTGTGCCTTTCATTATCGTCAGCGCCCCAGCTACTACCTTCAACAATCCATCTCTTAAAGAGATTATGAGCCCTTTAGATTCTAGGACTCCTAATGAGATGAGATTTTTCTTCAAGCTTGGTACATAACGAACATCTGTCAAAACTTGGATTGAGCCATCATGATTTTTTAATTGGATTGTACCTATTCCCATGGTTTTACAAGCATTGTCATTGCCCATAAAAACAACTCCACCGTCTAGCTCCTTGAAGTTAGAAAACCAGCCCTTGTTAGGACACATATGATAAGTACAACCTGAATCCAAAATCCACTCATCTGAGTGACATATCAATGTCATGCCAACCAGACTAAAGTCTGACTCCTCATCATGCTCTGCTACACATGCATCAGAAGTAGCCTTGCCCTTTTGTAACTTAGGACAATTCTTTTTCCAATGCCCTTTCTCGCGACAAAAAGCACATTCATCTTTGGCAGGTCTCCCTTTAGACTTGTTCCTTTTTCCAGGTTTGCGACTTTGCGAACGACCTCTCGCTGTCAGTGCTTCTGCAACTGTATCTCTGTGATCCTTTCTATCTTTCTTTCTGGTCTCAGAGTTGTACAATGCACTGCATACAGCATCGAACGTGACACTGTCCTTCCCATGAAGCAAAGTAGTGGTGAGATGATCATATTCATCAGGAAGTGAATTCAACAACAACAGTGCCTTATCTTCATCTTCAAATCTCTCATCCAGATTTAGCAAATCCGCTAATATCTTGTTGAATGAGTTCACGTGATCATTCATTGACATGCCATGTGTATATGTAAATCGATAGAGTTTATTTTTCATATAAAGCCTATTTTCAAGACTTTTCTTCATATACTTTTCTTCCAGTGTCTCCCACAATTTCTTTGCCGATGTCTCCCTCATGACGGAGTATTTCTGATCTTTAGTCAGACATAGGCGAATAGTACCACATGCCTGTCTATTGATTTTTATCCACTCTTTGTCGTCCATCACGTCAGGCTTTTCTTCAAGAGCAACGTCCAACTCTTGTTGACATAAGACATCCAACACCTCACATTGCCACATACCAAAATTATTGGTACCATCGAATTTCTCCACTTCAAACTTTGCATTAGTCACAGTAGTTCTCACTGATGAAGACGACGACGATGCCTCTGCCATCCTTTTTATCTCAAATGATCAGTTTCTTCAACAACTATTTACACTTAAAAAACAGCCTCTATGATGTTTATTTTGCGTGAATAAATGCACCAGGAAAGTTCCCAGGAGACTGGACGGGAACTCGGTCCCAATTAAAAACCATAATCCTTAGACTCTTATCGCCTTTGTTGACAGAACTTTCCTAGACATGCAAAAATACACACTACTTACAATAGACTGTCTCCTAAGTATAAATGGTCGTCTTCACCGTATTTGTGAACAGTACCGTATATAGGAATAGTACCGTCTACGTGAACAGTACCATATACGTGAATAGTACCGTATCCCCCCAAGTACGAACCTGGCTCTGATACCACTTGTTGCGGAAACGTGGGTTGAGCAATTACTAATACTGCAACTTTTGGAGAAATATAAATGTGGTGATAAACAAATGCAAAGAAAATAGAACACAATGATTTACGTGGTTCGGCGTAATGCCTACGTCCACGGGCAAAAAACTGGAAGATAATTTTACTAACAATGAAATTTACAAAAGTGGGAAAAACTCACAAAACCCACAACCCCAATACACCCAAATGGAACCTCACTAGAACACTCAAGTGGAAGCTCTCTCAAATTCTCTCAAAGAACTCACTTGCAATTGCTCTCTACTTCTCTCAAATTGGGATACTTACAATTGCAAAATGCTTCTCTATTTATAGAGTGAATTCTGCTCCAAGTTGGGTTCAATTTGTCAAACCGTTGAGCTGGATCTTGTATTGCATGCACAAGCTTTTCAACACCTAACTTTGTCTTTTGAAATTGCTTAGCCGACCAACTTTGTTTTTTTTGAATTTGGCAAACCCACCAACTTTGCCTTTTCAATTTGGCAAGCAATTCTTTGACTTTTCAACAATATGTATGTATGTATGTATATATATAAAATTAGGGTCCAACTACGAAACCCATGGGGTTTGGTATCCCATTTTTTGTCAAGAGTTGTGCAATGGCTTAGATGAGATTATTGGGTTATTAACATTAAAAGTCCTTATTGTTTTGTAAAATAAGAAAAATCAAAAGTTTTAAAATTATAACATATAAGTCCATAATATTCTAATTTTTTTTACACTATTGAACTAGGTTTCCAATTAAATGACTTATTTTACATTTATTAATATCTATTTAAATTAATAAATTTACATATTAATTAATAAATTAACTATTTTACTATATAGTTAAAATATGTATATTATTTACTAATCATAATTAATGATAAATATAAATATATTTTTTTTTAATTCAACATAACAGCAACCAATTTCCTCTTACCCATGTGAACAAGGTTCAAACCCCATAACTTTTTTTTTTTTTTTAATTCAAGAGACTTTACTATATCAAGTGGATGAAATGTACAAAATACGAAATATAAATTTAATTTCAAATTCTATGTAGTTAATGTTTTATTTTTTTGTAACATAATATTTATTTAACATACTGTCAATTATCTAATTAGGTAGTAAAAATATGTTAATATACTAATAATAATAAAGTGTTAGTTTACGAATTTATAAAATCTTTTTTTGTTTTTTTGAACAATGAGTTTTGTATTTTTGGTTGATTTTTTGTCATTAAATGAAAAGAATAAATTTAATCACAAACTTGAATAAAATTGATATTTGTTACTCCACCTAAACAGTTTAAATAGTCATTAGCACACATCCATATGATTAAGATTTTTATTAACTTATCTGAGAGAAGGGTAAAAAACAAAATCTAAACAATTACTCTATTTGAAAATAATTTAAATATTTTTTAGTAAAAATAGAATAATGATAAGTAATATATTTTCTTTCTTCTCTTTTGCTAACATCGCACATGGATAACAATAGAGATGGCAGTTCAGCACATATCTATCCATTAAAATATAAGTCAATTAGTATAATTAATTGTGTCGTAAATAGGTTATCATATTAGGAGTTTTAAAACTGTTATTAATCGAGTTGACAACTAGGAAGAGCAAACAAATCCATTCAAGTTGGATATCTAAGTATTTGATCCAAATAGATTGGATAATATCCATCCAAAATACTCCGAATTTGATTTATCTGATATTCATTCATGAACTTGAATATTAGTAATAGTTGAGCATACAAGATTAAAATTGAATATTATAATTAATATTTAAGTTTTGTAAATTAGATGAAAAATCGAAATAACATTGCTAAAAATTATTGCACCATCAACAACAACAATGACGGCACCATCGCTAAGAAATAGAAGTGAGTGAATAGAAACATAAATACTATCAATAGATTGAAAATTCTCCAATCATCTATGTGATGGTGGCAATGTTTGCCGGATAAATGGATGTGTCGACGATAGATGCACCTTCCTATGCAAACAACTATAGCAAGACCCCATGATTAGACGACGTTTCAAGGTTCATTGCCTTTAACAACCAAATTGAGGGTCTCTAAATTGAAAAAAAAAAATGTGGTAGTGTAATGTAACTTGTTGTGTTTTTGTGGTGTGGTTATGGTTGCAGTTATTTTGGAAGGGGCGTACAACTCTACATATCACCATTTTCTGGCATTGAGACTATCATTGTGTAGATCATCCAATTTCAAGTCTAATGGTACCCTTCATGGCCCCTTTCAATCAATAATGTCATTGCACGTGAAGAAGCAGTGGTCACTAGTGGCTATCTATATTTTTTAATGTAAAATATCTTGTGTAGTTAATTAAAAAATAAGAGTAATAATTTTGTTTTATTATTCTGTTTTTATATTGAAAATAATTTTAATTACCTTTTAATTAAAATGGGTGAGAAAAATGATGTTATTGATGGTGAAAAATGGGTGAGAAAAATGATGCTACGTGTAGGTGCAGGACTAATGTGTAAAAAATTAAAAAAAATTATTTTATTTTATTTTTATTTTCATAACAAATAACAGGACTCCATTGTAGTTCACCTTGAAAAAGACAAAAACAAGGGGTACCAAACCAAGTGGGGTTGCTCGGGCAGAAGCAATGAACGAGGTTGAATTTGTGAAATTGGATGTTCAGTTGTGCGTATATTTTGAAAATAATTGAGATTTGATTACATACATTCTTATAGAAAGACCAACATAAAGCTTAAATCAGAATAGAACACAAATCCTGAATTTGAGTTTGTGGATATAGTTGATGAAACGCCCAACCGAATGGTTTTTTTTTTTTTTTTTTTTAATTTTATTGAAAATTTATTAACCAAAGAATAAGCAACGGAAGGAATACAATACAACGTGACACGTTTGTTTACTAGCAAACTGGTCTGGAATCTGGTTGAATAACTTTCAAACGTACGACGCTTAAATGTTCATTATTTTGCCAAACACAAAGACTCACTGTCCCACCTTATTAGCCTTTGGGGGGAAAAAAAAAATTATCTCCCTCTCTAATCATGTTTATTTTTAATGAACAAAATTTTAAATTTCAGTTGCATGCTGGGAAAAAGAGATATAACTCATTCCATAATAGTCAGTTTCACTCAAACGAAGGAACTCGATTTAGTTAGAGATGGCAATGGATTGGATTTGATCCAAGATCCATGTGATCCAAATCCAATCGGATCGGATTTGGATCGGTTTAAAATGGATTTGGATCGGATTTGGATATCGATGTGCGGATCTAAGACGGATCTGGAGTAGATATGGATCTATCTTAATATCTAAATCCATATCCACTCATCTTTTAATTTTATTTTATTTTAAAAGTTTCTTAATAATTGTGGAATGATAATGATAATAAATTTTATTCATAGCATATTAGTAATATTTACCATGAATTTAAACTCTTAAAACTTAAATGTTAGTTTTGTAAATTTAAAGGTCAGCCAGCCTCAAAACATGTACATGCAATATTCAAATTGCAATCCAAGTAATATAACCTGGTAATATATTTTATCATATTGGCCAAATAATTTTTAAGGAATATAGTTATTCATATATTTAGTCAAATATGGTCATAATAAAAATAATAAAGGACTGAATATAAAACATATTTTATTTATATATTATTATTTAATGTTGTAGGAATGAGGGTAGGTGTATCGTGAATACTAGAATGATGAAGGAGACAATAGAATATTAGATTGATCTTACTCCTGCAATTACTTCTGAATGATATTTTATTATCTTTCTTATTTGTTGTTTTGGTGTAGAAGTATAAGCTACAATATTTATTATATTTTTGAGAAAAATTATATAATTTATTTGTTATCAATACATTTTAGCCTTCAATTTTCAATCTAAAAAATTATTACTTTTTTATTACGGAATTTTAGAATTCATGACGGATCTAGAGCAGATTTAGATTTTAATTTTTTTTCGGATTTAGAGCAGATATAGATATTTATTTCTTTTTTGGATCTGGATATGGAGCGAAAAATATGGATTCATAACAGATCTGGAGCAGATACGGATCTTAATTTTTATTATGAATTTGGATCTGGAGCAGAGTAGATCTAACCCATATCTGCACCATTGCCATCCCTAGATTTAGTCATATTGATTAAATCCAATTCAGGAGTTATTCCAATTTTAATTAATTAATTAATTAATTAATTAACAGAAGGCTCTTTAAAACAAAAGTTAATTATTAAAACTGTTGTATCAATTCATTATGGTAAATGCTTCAACACAAGTAACGTCACCCCAAAAGACAAATAAATTCCGCACAAATTTCCTCCACAGAATCACAAAATCAAATTCCCTTGAAAATACTTGCATAGGAGGCGTCCAATGGCAAAAATATCAGCAAATATAGTCCCTATGATGTTGGCTGCGGCTTGCATTGCAGCAACGCTGGTCTCAACAGAACTAGCGCAGCTCACAACACTGCCGCCACTACCGACGATACCAATCTCACAAATTCCAGGCCTATTACCGCCTCTAAAAGGTGCCGACCAATGCTGGTTGCCGCTAACAAACATCCCAGATTGTCACTCGGAGATTTTTAGATCACTTTCCAGCGGTCACGTTAGCAATATCGGTCCTGCTTGTTGCAATGGCATCAATCAAGTGACGGATAAATGCTGGTCTAAGATGCTCCCCTTTCATCCCACGTTCCCTTCATCGCTCAAGCAATTTTGTGCTGTTGCGCCTTCATTTGATCATTTATTTGCTGGGATAAAACTCTCTGTTACACCTGCATCTGATCATACATTTGACCAGACCACGCTCTCTCCGTCACCTTCACCTGATCATGCATTTGCCGGAAGCAACCCCTCTTTGCCACCTTCACCTTACCATATATTTGCTGGGACCAAGGTCTTTGTGCCAGAAGCAGATTTGGCTGAAGTAACAGAATGCTGGTCATCCATTACAAACACTGAAGGGTGTGCTTTAGAGATTTATAAATCACTCGTCACTGGCCAGTTTAATGGTCTTGGCCATGCTTGTTGCAAGGGTGTCGCTGAAATCACCGATAAATGCTGGCCTAAAATGTTCCCATTTAATCCATTCTTCCCTCAATTGCTGCAGAACACTTGTGGCATTGTCCTTGGGGCTTAGTATTGTTTCTTTCTTCTTCTTCTCTTCCCTTCCCCCTCCCCTTTTTTTTTTTAAATAATAAATAAATTTTGTAGTGAGATTGAATTCAATTATTAAAATCTCTGGTAATATAAATGATATGGGTTTGAAGCCCTGCACAAACGAGCAAAGAGAGAATTAGTTACCATTATGTTACAATAATAGGATAATTTTCTTGTTTGTCAGGTTATTTTTATGAGTGAAAAATATGCATATCCAATTAACAAGAGCACAAGACATTAAATTTAATCGTTAAACCCTTCAAATTCACAGTATTTCTGTTTTCTCAAAAAAATTATCTTTCTATTATGACCCCGAAATGGAAATGCTAAATTGCTTATGTCTAGTTGCCTATTTCCGCTCCTTTGGCCGCATAAAGAGCGGAGCTGAACTTTCGCGGTTCTTTTAGAATCAATTTCGAACCATCTGCTAAATGTTGTAGCAATCCAATTGAAGTCTTATTATATTATCAGTAGACAGAAGATCCTTCTGAGTCATTTGCAAACCTAAGCCATTACCGAGCCTAAACAAATATAATACATGGACTAGATTGCTTTGAACGCACGTCAACACAACCTAAAGATGAAATTGAATTTCCAAAGATATGATACATTAGCATTAGGCTGCGAAACTGCAGACAATGTTCACCGATGATCATTTAATAAGATCATCGTTTCAAGTCTGACGCAGTAATTATTTGCCCACAAATTACAATGACATATTTTGAAGCTAAAAGAGTAAAGGTAGCAAAATTAATCATTCAATTGTGAGCCTCTTTTTTCTTTTTTTCAATAATCTTTGTATCTTAAATTGGCAGAGAAAGAAATGAAAAGATATATTGCCATGTAGCTCAGTAGCTTGTGTTGGCCTTAGCTAAGAAGTTGAATAGGACAAGGCTTAAAAGAAAATGGCTGACTAAATTTCGGGCCCTTTTGTTTACGGAACCAAAATTTTAATTTTCAGTTGCACGTTAATTATTAGTCAAAAGAGATATAATTCAGTATGTTAATTATGTCGTCAGTATTATCTTTTCAACCAAATAGTCATAAATATTACTGTAATTTATTACATGAGTTATGTCATTTTAATTAATAACTCGATCCGATCAAGGAACACTATAAATTCACTACAAACCTAATTCTGAGGAAGAATCACAAACTAAATATCCGAAAATACTCGAAGGGTTTGCACACATAGCTGAATCCATGGCGAAAATATCAGCAATTACAATGCCGATGATGTTGGCTGTGGCATGCATAGCAATTCTTGTCCCAACAGGACTAGTACACGGTTCCCATTAGCAATACCAATCGGAAAAACTTCAGGCCTATTACCGCCTCTACAAGATGCTGGCAAAGGCTGGTCATAGCTAACAAAAATTCCAAGCTGCCTCTGGCAGATTTGTGATTCACTATCCAGTGGTCAAGCAAGCAAGATTAATCCGGCTTGTTGCAGCTCCATCAATCAAGTCAGCGATGATTGCTGGCCTAAGATGTTCCCATGTCATCCGTTTTTCCCTTCATTGCTCAAGAATTTTTGTGCTGCACTTTCACCTGATCAACCAACTGGAGCGAATTCCGGGAGCAAGCTCTCTGTGCCATCTGTTAATGAGACCGAAATAACAGAATGCTGGTCATCTATTACAAGCAAAGAATGGTGTGCTTCAGAGATTTTTAAATCACTCACCAGTCACCACTGGCCAAATCAATGGTATTGGCCCTGCTTGTTGCAAAGCTGTCACTGAAATCAGCGATATAAGTGCTGGCCTAAGATGTTCCCATTTAATCCCTTCTTCCCTCCATTGTTGAAGAGCTCTTGGGCTGAGGTTAGTGGGGCAGCACCAACACCTGATTAGGCAATTTTGTTCTTACAGCTTAGTGTTACTTGGTAGTTATTACACTGAATGGATTGGGCCAGTTATCAAGGAACTGCATTCCTTTCTGGTTTTTCAATGAGCTTAGAAATACAGGTTTTACTTCCATCGCTAGCAAAGCTTAGAATTGTGATTCATTCTTGACAATAAAATTAATAAAGTTCAGCAAATATATATACTTGATCATGCATTTGTTAGAAAATAATCCATTGGTGAAAACCATGGCTTAAATTTTAGAAACATTCATGTTGTATTACCAAAAATCAATAATTGAGCTCGCGGAAGCATATCTGAATTCATAACGAATAATTGCTTTTTAAAGTAGCGTGGTTTATCTTCTAGATCAACACATTATCCCGGAGAATTCTTTAAGTTTTTTTACCACAACCATTTATATAGATAACTTTACCTTTAGGTACTTCTACTTTCAACTCACTATAAAAATAAAAATTATCCTTAAATCTCTACACATAAAAGACACATACTCTATTAAATATATTAAAGTCCAAATTACTGAAAATCTTAATTAGATAACTTTTAATTGTGTTTAATTTTATATGATATTATGCAACACATAATTATTCATATATAAACCCAACATTCTATTAAGGATCCAACAATATTCCCACTATTCTTAATTGCTTTGAAGTTTTTATGTTAATTTTAATTTACATGTCAAGAACTGCTTGTGTTTTTTTTTTTTTTACATGTTTTTTAATTGCACTATCGATTTTACAGTGGCATTACTACCTTTACGAGAACAAGGCCGCTCTTTGCACTGTAATTAGATCACTTTCTTTCATTATACTATAGCTAGGACACACTCATTCTTTAGTTGTAAACATCCTTATGTTGACTAATTTCAAGCAATTTTTTATTGTTATTCTTCTCATCAAATTAAAGATGGATCCCTAGTGATGTTTTGTGGCAAAATTGGCTATGAACTTTCTGCAGAGACTCGAGACTGAAAAAATAAATACTTCCCAAAATAACAAAATACTCCTTCAAAAATATGCATTTCTGAATTGAGATTCTAAATGCGGGCGGCTTCCAGTCCAGGCCAGATTTGAAGCGATTCAACGATTGTCGACCCAAATTGCAGTCCCCTGTAAACTATTGTGAGAGCTTGTACTACGAAAAAGGAGCAAAATTTATTTGCCATCCCTGCAAATAACGCACTGATGGAGAGTTGACTCATAAAAATACTCTGACTGAAACAAATAGAATCAGGAATCTCATTGATTCATTGGTAAAATCCAAGAATGCCGGTAATGAAGAAGCCAAACATCCCAGCCCAAAAGTCTCCACGCGTGCAGCAGCCATGAGCAAACATCCCATCCCAAAAGTCTTCACGCGTGCAGCAGCTATGTTGCTCCACATGCACATGAACCACTTTCGGCTGCACATGATTTGTGTCCCCCATGTGTGTTTCCCACTAGCCTTCCCCTTGTCCCATTAGCCTTTCCCACAAATCAATCCCAAGCCCAATCCATTTCTGACCCCAACAACCAGCCCTCCCGAATGCCCTCAACACTCATTTCTAATAATCCCCAATTTACCCCGTTGACTCAAAATGCTACACCGCCCACATCCGCACCATCTTATGCCTCAATTTTGAATTCCGTCACCAATTCGAATCAAAAGAGAACCAATAAAAAATCGTTTATGGATATTATGATCGGCCCAACTAGCTCGATGGTTCCAATCAAGACCGTTACTTCTTTCGGGGGAGAGCCTAACGAGCAATTCTCCGTTGTGGAAATTGAAGCGATGGCCATTCCCTTCAAGTTGACATTGGTTGGTAAATTTTCTTATAATAGACCTAGTATGAAATTAATTCGTAAATTTTTTACTTCTTTGAGATTAAAGGGAACTTTTAAGGTGTCTTTACTAGATAATCGACATGTGTTAATTCAATTGGACGTTTTTGGATGACTATTCCCGCCTATGGATTAGGCAGACATGGCACATTAATGGGAGTGCCATGAGAATTTTTAAATGGACCACCGATTTTCGGTGCTCCGAGGAGTCCCCTATAGTTCTAGTATGGATCTCATTTCCTTACTTGCCTGTCCAGTTTATGCACTGTAAGGAAGCATTATTTTCTATTGCATCAACTATTGGCAAGCCATTGCGAATTGACCAAGCTACTGCCTCTTTAGCTCGCCCTTCTGTAGCTAGGGTATTAGTGGAGTATGATGTTACCCAACCTCCTTTGCCAAGGATACGAATCGGGGTGGGAGATTATGAATTTTAGCAAAATGTAATTTTTGAGAAAATCCCACTCCACTGTGCTTCCTGCAAGCACCTTGGTCATACCATTGAGACGTGTTACGTGGCTAATCTGGGGCTCCGTCCCCAGCGACCCAGTGAGAATCGGCAGACCAGAGTAGAAGATGGTAAGAAGTCAGAAGTTCTACAGTCAGATACTCCACAACCCTCAGATACTCCTCGACCTGAGCCTTCTATCACTAAGCAGATTGCAGACGCGAGGTCCCCGATCACCAAACCTTCGGAGAACTGGCCTAACGTTACAAATTCTACATCCGTTCAGGAGCCGATTGCCCAAGATGACACAACTCATGATTCTAAGGAACCTCGTGATCAAAGCTTGTCTCCCCTGCGGAGCATTGGTGAGTATAATCCACATCTTCATCGAGCATCCAGCACAGATTTTAGGCATTACAATTCTCATACTGATAATGATGATAGTTCTGACGAGCACCTGGCGAATAACGAACACTTTTTATCTGCTCCTGAGAATTCTGAGAGAATAGACTTAAGTCCCGATTTTAGCACTGTTGGTCAATCGAAAAAGGGATTTAAATTACTTACCGGCCGTAAATATCGTAAGACATATTATCACCGTCTTCATTAGTCATTTTATTATGATTCTCATGTTAGGCTATGCCTTAATCTGTTCTTTTTCTGTTGTATTTTTTTCTCTTGATTGGAGGTTTTGATTTTTGTCCCCCTCCTTGCATCTTTCATTATCTTTTATAAATGACAGGTAGGGGTCCCGTCTAACCCAAAAAAAAAAAAATAGTTTTAGGGATATAAAAATGCTTAAAGCTTTGGCTGGTAGAAATATTTCGAGTCAAAACGGTAAGGATTTATGAAGATTGGCGACATCTACAAAAGTCCTTTTAAATATTATCAAGATTTTTATTATATTTTGATTGCGTTTATATATATATATAATTGGGGTCCAGCTACGTTACCCATGGAATTTGGTACTCCATTTTTTATCTTTTTGAAATCCACCGTAAGAGTTGTACATGGCTTAGATGCGATTATTGGGTTATTAACATTAAAAGCTCCTATTGTTCATGTAAAATAAGAAAAATCAAAAGTTTTAAAATTATAACATATAAGTCTATAATATTCTAACTTTTTTTACACTATTGAACTAGATTTCTAATTAAATGACTTATTGTTACATTTATTAATATCTATTACATATTAATTAATAAATTAACTAATTTATTATATAGTTAAACTATGTATATTATTTACTAACCACAATTAATGATGAATATAAATATAATTTTTTTTTTAATTTAACATAACAGCAACCAATTTCCTCTTACCGATGTGAACAAGGTTCAAACCCCATAACTTTTTTCTTTTCAACACGAGATTTTACTATCAAGTGGATGGAATGTACAAAATACGAAAATAAATATAATTTCATATTCTATGTAGTTAATGTTTTATTTTTTTTTGTAACATAATATTTATTTAACACACTGTCAATTATCTAATTATGTAGTAAAAACATGTTAATTTACTAATAATAATAAAGTGTTAGTTTATGAATTTATAAAATCATTTTTGTTTGTTTGAACAATAAATTTTGTTTTTTGGTTGAGTTTTTGTCCTTAAATAAAAAGAATAAATTTAATTGCACACTTAAATAAATTGATATTTGTTACTCCACCCCAAACGTTGAAATAGTCATTAGCACACATCCATACGTTTAAGATATTTTATTAACTTATCTGAGCGAAGGGTAAAAAAAAAATTACTCGATTTGAAAGTAATTTAAATATTTCTTTAGTAAAAATAAACTAAAAATAAATATTTTCTTTTCTTTCTTCTCTCTTGCTGACATCGCACATGGACAACAATAGAGATGGCAATACATGTCTATCAATTAAAATATAAGTCAATTAGTATAATTAATTGAATAATTAATTGTGCCATAAATAGGTTATCATATTAGGAGTTTTAAAACTGAACTCAATACAATTATTAATCGAGTTGATAGCCAGGAAGAGCAAACAAATCCATTCAAGTTGGATATCTAAGTATTTGATCCAAATACATTGGATTAAAAATTGAAAAAAAAAATCCTAACTATTATTTTTCTGTTACAATTATGCCATAAATACTCACTTAGCACATAACTCATGGTAAATGTCACATATGAAACTGTTTCGTCAATTTACAACAAGCGTTTCCGTAATCAGTATTTAGAGTGTGTTCTCTTCCTACCTAATCCTTCCACAGAACCACAAGTATCCTTTTAAATCACAGGAAACTTGTATCAACAAAACCAGTGCAAAGATTTCCAGTGAGCTGCTGATCCAATGGCAGAATCATCAAATACCCTTCTTATGGTGCTGATTGTTGTGTTCGCGACAATGCTGTTCCCCTCAGGACTGTCACAAGAGCAGCCTGTACAAGATATTGAAAAATGCTGGTCATCTCTAACAAGCGTACCAAGTTGTCTCACGGAGATTATCGGTCCCCTGTTGCTTGGCCAAATTGGCCAAATTGGCCAGATTGGTCCTGTTTGTTGCACTGCCATCAATCAAATTACCGACAGTTGTTGGCCTAAGATGTTCCCGTTCAACCCATTTTTGGCTCCATTGCTCAAGAACTTCTGCACTGCACCTCCACCTCAAGACGCTGGAGTACTGAGTGCTGCGAGCAAGGTCGCTTCTCCAAATCTGTTGTTGACGCCAGGGATTAATGCGGCTGAAGTTACTGAATGCTGGTCCTCCATTGCAAGCACTGAAGGGTGTGCTTTAGAGGTTTATAAATCACTCACCACTGGCCAAATCAATGGCGTTGGCCCTGCTTGTTGCAAGGCTATCATTGGAATTAACAATAAGTGCTGGCCTAAGATGTTCCCATTTAATCCATTCTTCCCTTCATTTTTGAGAAGCAATTGTGCTGCTGTCATTGTTTGATCACGGGAGAGTGAAGAGTGGTTCTTCTGCTTTTCGATTAGTTTATTTTTTCGGCTAAATGATTTTTGTAGTCTTAATTTAAGACTGTCGATCGTATGATTCTTCACAATAAAAGTTCAGTTGGCCAACTAGAAATTTGGGCCCATTTTCTTGCTCTTGATGGTGTCATTTCACCATGACTGATTGCTCTGTTCTTTAAAGTTTAATTTTAATATTTATTTATATTCAAAGGCATTTAAATGCAAGTGTGTGCACTTGAACAAATAACGCACTGATTGAGAATTGACTGATAAAAAAACTCTGACTGAAACAAATAGAATCAGGAATCTCATTGATTCTTTGGTAAAATCCAAGAATACAGGTAATGAAGAAGCCACATATTGTTAGAGATATGAAAATGCTAGCCGATTTGCTCAAAGCTTTGGCTGGTAGAAATATTTCGAGTCAAAATGGTAAGGATTTATGAAAATTGGCGACATCTACAAAAGTCTTTTTAGATATTATCAAGATTTTTATTATATTTTGACTGCGTGTGTGTATATATATATATATATATAATTAGAGTCCAACTACGTTATTCATGGAGTTTGGTACCCCATTTTTTTTTGTCTTTTTCAGGTCCACTAAGAGTTATATATAATTAGAGTCCAACTACGTTACTCATGGGGTTTGGTACCCCATTTTTTTTTGTCTTTTTCAGGTCCACTAAGAGTTGAACAATGGCTCAGATGAGATTATTGGATTATTAACATTAAAATCCCCTATTGTTGATGCAAAATAAGAAAAATTAAAAGTTTTAAAATTATAACATATAAATTCATAACATATTAAATAGTCATTAGCACACATCCGTACAATTAAGATGATCTTTTATTAACTTATCTGAGAGGAGGGTAAAAAAAAAAAAATCTAAACAATTACTCTATTTGAAAATTATTTAAATATTTTTTTAGTAAAAATAAACTAAAAATTAGTATTTTCTTTTATTCCTTCTCTCTTGCTAACATCGCACATGGACAACAATAGAGATGGCAGTTATCTATCAATTAAAATATAAGTCAATTAGTACAGTTAATTCAATTGTGTCATAAATAGGTTATCATATTAGGAGTTTTAAAACTGAACCTAATATAGTTATTAATCGAGTTGACAACTAGGAAGAGCAAACAAATCCATTCAAGTTGGATATCTAAGTATTTGATCCAAATAGATTGGATAATATCCATCCAAAATACTCCGGATTTGATTTATCTGATATTCATTCATGAACTTGAATATTAGTAATAGTTAAGCATACAAGATTAAAATTGAATATTATAATTAATATTTAAGTTTTGTAAATTAGATGAAAAATCGAAATAACATTGCTAAAAATTATTGCACCATCAACGACAACAATGACGGCACCATCGCTAAAAAATAGAAGTGAGTGAATAGAAACACAAATACTATCAACAGATTGAAAATTCTTTGATCTATGTGATGATGACAATGATTGCCAAATAAATGGATGTGTCTGTGATAGATGCGCCTTCCAATGCAAACAACTATAGCAAGACCCCAGGATTAGACAACGTTTCAAAGTTCATTGCCTTTAACAACCAAATTGAGGGTCTTTATATTGAAAAAAAGTGGTAGTGTAATGTAACTTGTGTTTTTGTGGTGTGGTTATGGTTGCAGTTATTTTGGAAGGGGTGTGAACCTCTACATATCACCATTTTCTGGCATTGAGACTATCATTGTATAGATCATCCAATTTCAAGTCTAATGGTACCCTTCATGGCTCCTTTCGATCAATAATGTCATTTGCACGCGAAAAAACAGTGGTTACCAATAATTGTCTATATTTTTTAATGTAAAATATATTGTTGTAATTAATTTAAAAATAAGAGTAATAATTTTGTTTTATTATTCTGTTTTTATATTGAAAATAATTTTAAATTTCAGTTGCATGTTGGGAAAAAGAGATATAACTCATTCCATAATAGTCAGTTTCACTCAAACGAAGGAACTCGATTTAGTCATATTGATTAAATCCAATTCAGGTGTAATGCCAATTTTAATTAATTAATTAATAGAAGGCTCTTTAAAACAAAAGTTAATTATTAAAACTGTTGTATCAATTCATTATGGTAAATGCTTCAACACAAGTAACGTCACCCCAAAAGACAAATAAATTCCGCACAAATTTCCTCCACAGAATCACAAAATCAAATTCCCTTGAAAATACTTGCATAGGAGGCGTCCAATGGCAAAAATATCAGCAAATATAGTCCCTATGATGTTGGCTGCGGCTTGCATTGCAGCAACGCTGGTCTCAACAGAACTAGCGCAGCTCACAACACTGCCGCCACTACCGACGATACCAATCTCACAAATTCCAGGCCTATTACCGCCTCTAAAAGGTGCCGACCAATGCTGGTTGCCGCTAACAAACATTCCAGATTGTCACTCGGAGATTTTTAGATCACTTTCCAGCGGTCATGTTAGCAATATCGGTCCTGCTTGTTGCAATGGCATCAATCAAGTGACGGATAAATGCTGGTCTAAGATGCTTCCCTTTCATCCCACGTTCCCTTCATCGCTCAAGCAATTTTGTGCTGTTGCGCCTTCATTTGATCATTTATTTGCTGGGACAAAACTCTCTGTTACACCTGCATCTGATCATACATTTGACCAGACCACGCTCTCTCCGTCACCTTCACCTGATCATGCATTTGCCGGAAGCAACCCCTCTTTGCCACCTTCACCTTACCATATATTTGCTGGGACCAAGGTCTTTGTGCCAGAAGCAGATTTGGCTGAAGTAACAGAATGCTGGTCATCCATTACAAACACTGAAGGGTGTGCTTTAGAGATTTATAAATCACTCGTCACTGGCCAGTTTAATGGTCTTGGCCATGCTTGTTGCAAGGGTGTCGCTGAAATCACCGATAAATGCTGGCCTAAAATGTTCCCATTTAATCCATTCTTCCCTCAATTGCTGCAGAACACTTGTGGCATTGTCCTTGGGGCTTAGTATTGTTTCTTTCTTCTTCTTCTCTTCCCTTCCCCCTCCCCTTTTTTTTTTTAAATAATAAATAAATTTTGTAGTGAGATTGAATTCAATTATTAAAATCTCTGGTAATATAAATGGGTTTGAAGCCCTGCACAAACGAGCAAAGAGAGAATTAGTTACCATTATGTTGCAATAATAGGATAATTTTCTTGTTTGTTAGGTTATTTTTATGAGTGAAAAATATGCATATCCAATTAACAAGAGCACAAGACATTAAATTTAATCGTTAAACCCTTCAAATTCACAGTATTTCTGTTTTCTCAAAAAAATTATCTTTATATTATGACCCCGAAATGGAAATGCTAAATTGCTTATGTCTAGTTGCCTATTTCCGCTCCTTTGGCCGCATAAAGAGCGGAGCTGAACTTTCGCGGTTCTTTTAGAATCAATTTCGAACCATCTGCTAAGGGTGCGTTTGGGATTGAGGTTGGGCAGTTGTAGCTTAAAAGCTACAGCACTAAAGTGTTTGGTAAACACTAGCTGTTGTAGCTTTTAAGATATGTTGATATGATTTTTTACTTGTATAATATAAAATTTATTATATCTTTAATAATTTTATCAAAATTATTATTTAAAATTTATATTTACTATATATTATTAACTTTTGTTTTATAATTACAATTTTTTTTCACAGCAGCAGTAGCTTAAAAACTACAGCACCTCAATCCCAAACGCACCCTAAATGTTGTAGCAATCCAATTGAAGTCTTATTATATTATCAGTAGACAGAAAATGAGATCCTCATGAGTTATTTGCAAACCTAATCCATTACCGAGCCTAAACAAATATAATACATGGACTAGAATGCTTTGAACACACGTCAACACAACCTAAAGATGAAATTGATAAAATTCTTTAAGTTTTTTTACCCGAACCATTTATATAGATAACGTTATCTTTAGGTACTTCTATTTTCAACTTATTATAAAAATAAAAATTATTCTTAAATCTGTACACATAAAAGACACATACTCTATTAAATATATTAAAGTCCAAATTATTGAAAATCTTAATTAGATAATTTTTAATTGTGTTTAACTTTATATGATATTATACAATACATAATTATTCATATATAAACTCAACGTTCTATTAAGGATCCAACAATATTCCCACTATTCTTAATTGCTTTGAAGTTTTTATGTTAATTTTAATTTACATGTCAAGAACTGCTTGTGTTTTTTTTTTTTACATGTTTTTTAATTGCACTATCGATTTTACAGTGGCATTACTACCTTTACGAGAACAAGGCCGCTCTTTGCACTGTAATTAGATCACTTTCTTTCATTATACTATAGCTAGGACACACTCATTCTTTAGTTGTAAACATCCTTATGTTGACTAATTTCAAGCATATTTTGATTGTTATTCTTCTCGTCAAATTAAAGATGGATCCCCAGTGAGGTTTTGTGGCAAAATTGGCTTTGAACTTTCTGCAGAGACTCGAGACTGAAAAAAATAAGTACTTCCCAAAATAACAAAATACTCCTTCAAAAATATGCATTTCTGAATTGAGATTCTAAATGCGGGCGGCTTCCAGTCCAGGCCAGATTTGAAGCGATTCAACGATTGTCGGCCCAAATTGGAGTCCCCAGTAAACCATTGTGAGAGCTTGTACTACGAAAAACGAGCAAAATCTCTTATTATTGGATAAAATTAATTAAATTTTCATTAATTTTTAAAATATATCTAAATTTTTTGAGTATCAACTTTTTTTATTAATTTATTCTTGTAATTATTTGATATTGGAAATATGAATAACTTTATCCATTTAATTAATTGAATATTTTTTAATTATAATTAATTAAAAATTATGAAAAAAAAATACAGGAGTTGTCATGGTTTTTCAATTAATTCAAAAAATCCTTACGTTTTTTTCATAATTTTCATTTAATTTTTCAATTAATTATGATTAAAAAAATTCAATTAATTAAATAATTAGAGATATTTATATTTCTATCATCAAACAACTAAAGATAACAATAAAATAATAAGATTAATAAAAAAACACTTAAAAAAATTTGGATGTGTTTTAAAATACAAGGTTTCTATTAATTTTATTAAACAATATGGGGTTTTGCTTTTTTTCCCCGTTCGTAATACTCTCATCACCGTGTCTACTTTTGATTGATCGTCAACGTGAAAGCGAACATCCAGGACAAGGAATTAATGCCTCTGGAGCAGCAGAGGCTGGTTTTCACCGGCAAGCAGCTGGAGGAGTCATCTCTGGAGGAGGCTGGTTTTCGCCGACAAGAGCATCTTGGCTGATTACAACATCCAGAAGGAGTCGATGCTCCATCTGGTGGCGCGCTTGAGGGGAGGAATGCAGATCTTCGTCAAGACGTCGACCGGGAAAACCATCACTCAGGAGGTGGAGAGCTCCGACACGATCGACAACGTGAAGACGAAGATTCAGGACAAGGAGGGGATTCCGCCGGGCCAGCAGAGGCTCATCTTCGCCCGCAAGCAATTTTGAGGACGGCTGGACTCGCGCCGATTACAACATTCAAAAGGAGTCCACTCTCCACTTTGTCCTCCGTCTAAGTGGTGGCGATTTCTAATGAAAAAGATAGTTAAAGTTTGAGAGTTTGTTTAATCAATGAGAAAATGAGAGAAAATTTAGGGAGTGGAGAATCATTTCAACGTGTTTTCATCAATCGAATTTGTTCAGTTACATGAGTATTTATATAGCAGTCTCGAATCTTCTACAGACTCAAATGTATGTTGCTATTGTTAAAACAGCTTGCAACAAACTCTAGCCAGGTCAGCTTCCACGTCATCATTACTAACAAACTCAACTCAACTCAACTAACTATACCAACGATAACAAACTTGCTTAGCTAATTAAGCTAACTGAATAAGCTGATGATTAATATATCTTAACAAAGATGATGTGACATAGCTTCCCTGCTCGGACATTTAGATTTTGTGCAGGAAATTTTAAGGCGAAAGCCTGAGCTAGCCGGAGCGCTTGATTCCCGAAAAGCATCACCACTTCACTTGGCAGCTGCAAAAGGCTACCTTGACATTGTACTAAAATTGGTATCTTTCAATCCCGAGATGTGTTTTGCTCGCGATATAGATGGGAAAAATCCTCTGCATATTGCTGCCATCAGGCGCCATGTTAATGTCTTGAAAGAGTTGGTTAAGGGCAGGCCCCAAGCGGCCCTAATTTTGATGGAGCGAGGTGTGACAATTTTACATGCATGTGTGAATTACATGAGTTTGTGAATTCTAAGGATGACAATGGCAACACCATCCTGCACCTGGCCGTCCTTGAAAAACAAGTTGAGGTATGCACACGTTCGAAACCAACCTTAATCTGTTTGTTTCCCAAAAATTATTTTCTGGTTTTCGAAAATAAAAATGGGGATAACTACTATTTTCACAAATTAAAATTGGAAAGCAATTTTATCTCTTATTTAAGTTGTTGTGGAGAAAATTTGGAAATTCAGCATTGTTTCTCTTCCATTCACTCTTTTAACACATATACATGTGTCTTTAAAATGTGCGGGCAATATACAGGTTTTGTTGCGTCTCTAAGCATCATACTATTGCTCGTAAGCGGCTTACCTTTTATAAAGCGCAGGTTTTTTATATGGATTTTGATGGTAATAACATGGACAGCAATATCTTCTATGGCTGCGGCTTATCTGGTTATGGTCTATCGTCTAAGTGACAAAGAAATGCAGGTTCATAATTATGTACCTTATGTAATGATTGGATGGGTTTGCTTCGAGGGGATTCATCTTCTCGCCCACATCGTACGCCTTACTAAGAGGATTGTAAAGTATCTAATTGGAAAAATGAAGAAAAGAAGGGGACCTGCAAGCTCCAGTAGTAATGAACATGCAGATCATACTGTCTAATGTATTTGTGTAGCTCCCATTCGTTCAGTGGTTCCTGATCACATAAATTAGTTATGATACAAATGTATGCAATGAATAACCTAGGTAACGCTTTCAAGATGATTTTTGTTGCCGAAATTGTTAATTGACTAATGCATTTACGCTGATTAAATAAAATGTAACTTTTGCATCAGTTAGTAGAGAAAAAAGAAACAGCTGCGTTCTTCAAAACTTCTTGTTACTTGAATAAGAAAAGAAAACAAAGTTTACAAATGGAAATGAAAGCCACGTGAATTGTCAAGAGAACTTCACTCAATTCATTAACTGAAAACATTACACTTTAAAGCTTAAATAACACACCAAAGTCAAATAACAACCCACTAGAATCATGGTCCAAAGATTGTGCCACGATCACAACAAGAATCAACAAAATAAATAACCAACACCAGAAAAATAGGAAAAGTTTGAAACATTCAACAGAAGCAACTTCTATGACTCCACATCAGCAGTCCTAAACACATCTTCTAACACTCCTCCTTGCTTTAGGAGCTGCAAACACCAAGTTTTGTTCTGAAAAACTCAAACTTGCTAACCGGCAGTGGCTTGGTGAAAACGTCTGCAACCTGATCTTCTGTTTTGCAGTAGACAAGACTAACAACTCTATTTTTCTGCACTTCTCTTAAGAAGAATAATTTAATATTAAAGTGCTTAGTTTTCCCGTGAAACACAGGATTTTGAGAGATTGCAATAGCAGCTTGGTTGTCAACTAGAATCTCTATACTTTCCTCCTGCTCCAGGTTAAGATCAATTAAAATCTTCCTCAGCCACAAAGCTTGATTGACAGCAGCCGTTGCAGCAACAAATTCTGCTTCAGCAGTGGATTGAGCTACAATTTCTTGTTTTTTCGAGCTCCAAGAGAAAACACTAGAACCAAGTGTGAAACAGTAGACTGAAGTGCTTTTCATATCATCAATGGAACCTCCCCAATCGCTATCTGAGTAACCAAACAATTTGAACTCTTTGCTCCTTGTAAATTTAATGCCAAAATTACATGTGCCCTTCACATATCTAAGCACCCTCTTTGCAGCTTTGAGATGCCATTCGCTAGCACAGTGCATAAACCGAGACAAAATGCTTACAGCATTCAAAATGTCAGGTCGAGTTGCTGTGAGATACATCAAGCAACCAATTAAGCTTTTGAAATATGCCTGATCAACCTTCTCTGTTCCATCTTCTTTACAGAGCTTCTCCTTTGAGTTCATTGGAGTGCTCATTTCTTTGCATTCTTCAAGTTTAAACTTTTTCAGAATTTCCCTGGCATATTTCTTCTGACAGATGAAGATTTCATTTTCATTTTGTTTAATTTCCATTCCAAGAAAGAACGCCATTAATCCAAGATCTGTCATCTCAAAAATCTCCATCATTTCTTGCTTAAACTCCTCCACAACACACTTTTTATTTCCTGTCACGAGCAGATCATCCACATATAATGAGATGATAAGAATGTCAGCACCAATGTGCTTGACATATAATGTTGATTCAGATAAGCTTCTAACAAATCCCAAGTTCCGCAAGTATTCATCAATCCTGTTGTACCAAGCTCTTGGAGCTTGCTTCAAGCCGTAAAGAGCTTTTTTAAGAAGATACACTTTGTCTTCTTCTCCTTCCTTTACATAGCCTTCCGGTTGCTCTACATAAATCTCCTCTTGCAGGAAACCATTCAAGAACGCTGACTTGACATCTAACTGGTACACCCTCCAATTTTTTTGTGCTGCAACAGCTAGTAACAGCCTGATGATGTCGAGTCTAGCGACTGGTGCGAAGGTATCTGAGTAATCCACGCCAGGTACTTGAGCAAATCCTTTGACCACGAGCCTAGCTTTATATTTGTTGATTCAGGCATCAGCATTAAGCTTGGTTTTGTACACCCACTTGACTCCAATTACCTTCCTGTTTTGGGGTCGATCAACCAACTCCCATGTTTTATTCTTTTCAATCATGAACAGCTCCCCATTCATTGCCGTAACCCAATTCTGATCCGTCTTGGCTTCTTCATAATTTGTAGGTTCACACACAGCAATATTGCATCTTTGGTAAACACCTGAAAGTGGTCTTGTGCCCCTGATAGGTCTGTCATCCACCGTTTCATTTTCCCAATCTTCAATGCTTTGATCTGCTGTGTCCATAACAGGAAACTTGAGTTTTGGCTTTTTGGAGGTTGAATCCATCTTCTTTGCATCATCCCAATCCCACTCTTCATCTTCCATAAAGTGCACATCCCTGCTTATAATAATTTTTCCAGTTTGTGGCTGGAAAACTTTATAAGCTTTTGCAACGGAGTTGTAGCCAATAAAGATGCCTGGAAGTGCTCTTTTATCTAGTTTGTCTCTACTAATCTGCGGAACATGAGTGAAGCATAGACATCCAAATATTCTAAGGAATTTCAGAGATGGTTTATAGCCATACCAAGCCTCAAAGGGTGTTTTATCTCTCACTGCTCTTGTGGGAAGCCTGTTTTGCAAAAAAACAGCAGTGCTTGCAGCTTCAGCCCAAATTTGCTTTGGCAAGTTCTTCTCATGTAGCATACATCGTGTCATCTCCAATATAAATCTGTTCCTTCTCACTCACTCCATTTTGTTGTGGAGTGTATGGAGTGGTTAATTGATGTTGGATGCCAGCCTCCTCGCAAAAGTGATTGAATGCTCCAAAGGTATACTCCTTGCCATTGTCTGATCTAAGAGTCTGAATTCTACAGCCACTCTCGTTCTCAACTCTAGCTTTAAAGTTCCAGAAAACTTGAGCCACCTCTGACTTGTGCTTCAAAAAAAAGATCCAACACATACGGGTGAAATCATCAATGAATACAACATAATAAAGACTACCATTCAAAGAAGGCATTCTTTGTGGGCCTGCAATATCAGTATGAACTAATTGCAGCTTCTTTGTTGCTCTCCATGTTGCCTTGGGAAATGGTCTCCTGCTTTGCTTTCCAAACTGACATGCTTTGCAATTTTGAATATAGTCATCAAGTTCTGGAAGATCATTTGCCATCCCCTTGGATTTCATCTGCAGCAGCCCTTGATGATGATAATGCCCAAGCCTCTTGTGCCATAACTCAGTGATATTTTCTTTGATCGGGAAAGCATTTTGCTCATCCTTCAATGGATTTAGAACAAAGCTTTTCCCTTTCATTTTTACTCTGAAAATATCTTTTCCATCTGCATCTTTAATCAAGCAAACTTTGTCTTCGAACACAACTTTATTACCCTTTTCAATTAGTTGTGCAACACTTAACAAGTTTTGATCAATTTCAAGGACATACAACACATCAGAAATGAACTTTGTACCTGAAAAGGTTGTGATTGCAACTGTTCCTTTTCCTTTCACAGCTATGTACGTGCCATTTCCAACTCGAACCTTTGACGAGTTTGCGTTGCTTAGTTCCCTGAATAGATCCTTGTTATGTGTCATGTGGTTAGTACAACCACTATCAATAAGCCAACTCTCACTTGATTCGATGCCAGAGAAACATGTAGCGACGAACAAGTGATCCTCTTCCTCTTAACCAGCCGTCTTTGCCTCTTCACCATGTTGATTTTCATTTTTACAGATAACTGCTTCATGCCCCATCTGATTACATTTAGTGCACTTAGCATCAGGTCTTCTCCAGCATTTAAACGGAGGATGACCCTTCTTTCTGCAATGTTTGCAAGGTGGATAGGATTTCTTCTGATTTTCATTCTTTTCTTTTGCATTCGCAGATGCTGTACTTGCCCAATTTCCTTCAAAGTCCTTCTTTTTTGTTTTGTTTTTGGCCATATTCTGATGTTTGGCTGCTAAAGCTCCTTCGGTTGTTGTATCCCCCCTCATCAGTCTTCTTTGTTATGGTGCTTGTAATGCGTTAAGCAATTCTGCCAAGGAAATCTTTGACAAATCCTTGGTATTTTCAAAGGTAATGATAGTTGTTTCATATCTTTCAGGTACTGTAACAAGAATTTTTTGTACAATTCTTGAGTTAGTAAATTCAGATCCAATAAGCCTCACCTTGTTTGCAATACTAAGAAGTCTGTCGGAGTAATCTTTGATAGTCTCGGAGTCCTTTATTCTTTGAAGTTCAAACTCCCTGATCAAATTCAGGACTTGCATACCTTTAATTCTTTCATCTACTTCATATTCGCTCTTGAGATAATCTCATATCGCTTTTGCTGACTTCAAAGACATGATGCGAGTGAATATGGTGGATGAGACTGCAGCAAACAAACAGGCCTTTGCCCTTGATTTCTTTGTCTTCTTTTCTTTATGCGCTTTTATCTGTGCCATTGTGGGATTGTTTGGAAGTGCAGGAAATTCATAGTCTTCTTCCACTGCTTCCCAAAGATCCAAAGCTTCCAAGTATGTCTTCATACGTACTGCCCAAAGCTGGTAGTTGTTTCCGTCAAACACCGTCGGAGCAATTGCGGAGAAACTGGCTTCGGCTTCCATGACTTGACAAATTCAAACACAGATCCCTTAAGAAGAAAGCTCTGATACCAGATGTTGTTACTTGAATAAGAAAAGAAAACAAAGTTTACAAATGGAAATGAAAGCCACGTGAATTGTCAAGAGAACTTCACTCAATTCATTAACTGAAAACATTACACTTTAAAGCTTAAATAACACACCAAAGCCAAATAACAACCCACTAGAATCATGGTCCAAAGATTGTGCCACGATCACAGCAAGAATCAACAAAATAAATAACCAACACCAGAAAAATAGGAAAAGTTTGAAACATTCAACAGAAGCAACTTCTATGACTCCACATCAGCAGTCCTAAACATATCTTCTAACAATACTGAAGTTCTTGAGAAGTATAAATTCATCGTCAATTCCTACCAGCCAAACAAATTACAGATCACAGAGAACATCCAGCTGCATCAGTAAGAATTTTCTCTTTGCTAACTGATTAGATGGCAAAAGATGCAGTACTTGTGATGTTGATTGATGTATGCATATCGATTCTTGTCCCAACAGGATTGGGACAAGAAGTACCAACTCTACCATTCGGACAAATTCTGGGAGAAATTTCAGGCTTGCTAATGCCCATATCAGATGTAATAGAGTGCTGGTCTTCATTGACAAACATACCAACTTGTCTTACGGAGATCTACGGTTCATTTTTGGGTGGTCAAATTGGCCAAATTGGTCCTGCTTGTTGCGACGCCATCAATCGAATCAGCGGCAGTTGTTGGCCTACGATGTTTCCTTTGAGCCCGTCTTTCCCTTCATTGCTCAAGAACTATTGTGCTTTACCTCCATCTCTAGCATCCGAAGCAAAAGCCATGAGCAAGGTCTCTATTCCGACCGTCAACGTGACTGATATTAAAGAGTGCTGGTCATCCATTACAAGCTCAGAAGGGTGTGCTTTAGAGATCTTTAAATCACGCACCATTGGCCAAATTAGTGGCATTGGCCCTGCTTGTCGGGAGACTGTTACCAGAATCAACGGGGAGTGCTGGCCCAAAATGTTCCCATTTAATCCCTTCTTCCCACCATTGTTCAAGAACCGTCATCCTAAGGTCACAGAGCTTGCAACAACACCCCAGGCAGTTTAAACAAGCTTCTATTTGAAGGCTTAATTTCAAATAAAGAAATTGTTGAAGCAAAGGCAAAACACCTTTACATTTAATTTTTTTGTTATTAATTCAGGACTATGATTCCATTCTTTACAAAAAGAAATTTTATTTAACAGATTATAAATATTTTGCGTATTACATATTTCTGATATCCGCGAGTTTAGGGATGGCAATGAGGCAGATATGGGTTGGATATATTCTGTTGTAGATCAAAATCCATAATAAAAATCAAGATCCGTATCTGCTCCAGATCCGTCATGAATCCATATTTTTCGCTCCATATCCAGATCCAAAAAAGAAATAAATATCTATATTTGCTCCAAATCCGAAAAAAATTAAAATTTGCTCTAGATCCGTCATGAATTCTAAAATTCAGTAATAAAAAAGTAATAATTTTTTAGAATGAAAATTGAAGGCTAAAATGTATTAATAACAAATAAATTATATAATTTTTCTAAAAAATATAATAAATATTGTAACTTATATTTTTACACCAAAACAATAAATAAAAAAGATAATAAAATATCATTCAAAAGTAATTGCAGGAGTAAGATCAATTTAATATTTTATTGTCTCATTCATCATTCTAATATCCACGACACACCTACCATCATTCCTACAACATTAGATAATGACATATAAATTAAATATGATTTATATTCAGTCTTTTATTATTTTTATTATGACCATATTTGACTAAATATATGAATAACTGTATTCCTTAAAAATTATTTGGCCAATATAATAAAATAAATTGCCAGGTTGTATTACTTACCTTGCAATTTGAATATTGTATGTACATGCTTTGGGTCTGGCTGACCTTTAAATTTACAAAACTAACTTTTTAAGTTTTAAGAGTTTAAATGCATGGTAAATACCACTAATATGCTATGAATAAAATTTATTATCATTATAATTCCACAATTGTTAAGAAACTTTTAAAATAAAATAAAATTAAAAGATGAGTGAATATGAATATGAATTTAGATATTAAAATAAATTCATATCTGCTCCAGATTCGTCTTAGATCCGCACATTAATATCCAAATCCGATCCAAATTCATTTTAAACCGACCCAAATTCGATCCGATTAAATTTGAATCACATGAATCTTAGGTCAGATCTAATTCATTGCCATCCCTACGCGAGTTCGTCCGTTATGGTCATCTTCATACTTTAGCTCTTTACTTGTTCATGCCCCGATAAGGCTTGTGCTTTGGCTCTTTACTTATTCATGCCGCGATAAGGCTCGTACGGTGACAGAGGACAGAGGCCCATTCATGCTGTGGTCCACTTCCGCATTTCAGTCGTTCACCGGCTTGCAAAACGAGGACCTTGTGCTGAGCCCATTTTGCTAGCTGGTACGATACATGGGTTTAACCGTTTAGGTGCTTTCTAACTGGTGCTTCATCCACGGTCAACCCTCACAACGAGCTCTTCTCAATCAGTTTGATTTATACAATTGCTGCAAAGATTTCTTCAAAGTTCGCCCCTTGAAGCTGTAGATTTAGCATACCAATTCCTTATCCACTAACAAATATCCGTATAATACATAGTTCTAAAGTACACTCATTTAAGTTATTGTAGTACTTACCTATATCGGTCCACATTTTGTTTTCCATTGCTTTACTAAAGATTAAATATTGTTAACGGATAAGGGTAATTTGTAAAACAAACAGAACTAATTAAAAATTAAAAATTAATGAAACAAAATGAGATGATCAAACATCATTACTCTAAATGGGTTAAGCCGAGCCAGACAGTTCAGATTCGAACCATGTCCGTGTTCGTTCCTTCCATTAACACACTGTGGAAGATCGGTACAATAGGAGAAGATTCTCATCGTTTGCTCTCTAATTATCATCCACACTCTCATCTATTTGATTCTTAGCGCACGAGCATCAATCTACTCAATCGTTTCATTTTCCTATTTTAACATTAAGAAGACTGACAATTTTATTCATACAACATTGATGAGATGAGGCTCACAAGATCAACTGGGGACACAAGGCGGAACAAACACATTTGATAACCCAATTAATTACAAAACTCCACAAACATCACGACACTCAGATAGTCAGATAGATAATTGAGTCACAAACACAACCAAATTAAAATGTCTCAGGCAACTTGAACCTGAATGGTCTTTGGCTGCGGTGGGGGCACTTTCTCGACAGTGACTGTCAAAACACCGTCCTGACACAACGCGGATATCTTATCCACATTAGCATTGTCAGGCAGCACGAACTTCCTCATAAACTTGCCAAACCTCCTCTCCATTCTCACGTACTTAACACCATCTTTGTTATCTTTCTCCTTGGGATCCCGTTTCCGCTCTCCGCTGACCACGAGCACGTTTTCGCTCTCAACTTGGACCTTGATCTCGCTGGCCTTAATCCCTGGCATGTCCACAATGAACACGTATGAATTCGGATACTCCATCACATCTGCTGGTGTTGCCGCCATGGCTTTGGCATCCCGAACGTAGGCTCTTGAAGGGTTGTTTCGGGTCTTTTCTTGTTCTTCAGGCAGCTCCAGCACGTCTTCGAGGATTGAGAAGAATGGTGAATCCAAACCTGCTAGGCTTCTCAGATCCATGTTGTATTCTTCTTTTTTGTTATATATATGCGAGAGCTTTAGCTATGCTAATGCGATTTTGTGTTTGCTTAATTGCGTTGCGATGCTGGTGCCTGGGGGAGTTCTTATAAAGACTGAGGAGTGAGGACGAGCCATAGACGGACTAGCGAGTACGTGAGAGTTCTGGAGTCATCAATGAAATTTAACTTAAAAAGTGGGTTACTATCTTTTCTGTAATGTTCTTGACCAGGCCTAGGGATCTCTAGAACGTTGGAGAACACAAGGGAGAGTTCAGCTATACACCAATACCTCACTCCTTCTTAACGTCCTTTTATTTTTCAATTTCTTTGTGGATGTGCTAAGGTTACTGGTTGTCACGATTAATGTAACGGACAGTTTCTTTTTTAATTCGTTTGGCAGTTAAATGATACAACCAACCGAAAATCTTGCGTGGGATAAGGATTAAAGCACAGTGCCCCGCTGACTTCTTTTGATATTTAACTTATTTTAAATTTTGATAGCCAAAATTATCCTTTTCAATAAAAGAACACTAAAAGCAAACAAAAATTAACTTTTTATTAGAAACCCAAATTACTAATTGCTGAGATTAGATCTCAACCAAAAATCAACTTTGCCTATTGAAACAAATTTTATGATTTAAATTAATGATTACGTGAGACCACTCTTGCACACTTGTTAAGATTTGGTTACTCCCACTACAAAAGTGTGGTAAAACCAGTCAGCCTACTATATGCAAGAGGAAAAAGTCTTAGGTGTTTACGAGGTATTACTCATATTCTATTCACTCGTTATCACGTGTATATTTCAATCAATCATGATAATAAATGAACACATATTACAAATAATAAATGAAGAAAGAGCAGTACTCTTAAAACACTTGATATCTTCTTATGCAAAAGTGATTAAAAATATGTGTCCGACCCGAACCCGGGCGATCTATTCATCTAAGAAAACTCAATGAAATATGTAGAATATAAAAATACTGAAAAGATTAATAACAAATTAATCAATTGACACATATATACTACAGATGTAAACTGATCTAACACGGCATAAGTGATAAAACTGAAGGGATCCCTACGTTAGGTAGTATGGATACATAACTATAGAAACACCTGAAGTGTACAACACAAACAAACTAGAAAATGTGCTGTTAATTTATAAAGTATCATAGATAAAGTATCATAGTGGCGATGGTCGTCTTCTTTTCCCAATCAGAGTGTCAAATTTCTTGAAAAAGATTGCTAATAGACGAATTGTGTGGCCCAGTAACAGAAGACCCATAACGGCACTCCACACTTTAACCCCATATTCTACAACTCGTGTGACAGTTCTCTCGTCTTTTTTAGGCGTAAAAACAAGAATAGAAACTCTGTAAGTAAGAGCCATCGAAGTAATTGCAATCCAAACGGTAACAGTCAAAACCCACATGAAAAATCTCCGCTTGAAAGGCAACCCAGTTATGAGAAGCAAAATTATGCTCAACGATGCTATGAAACCTGCGGTATTGAAAGCAAGGTAATTAGCGTATCTACTCCTGTATTTGTAAGCTATTATTGCTGTCCCTGCTTGGTGCGCTTCTGCCGTGCTATTTTCTTGTGAGACATCGCCGGGCCCGGGGAAGTCATCTTGCCATACACCACCAGGAGGGTTGACCCCAGCTTGAAATGCCATTGTGGCAATAAGAGATGCTACCACCATCAATGCGTCTCGTTTTCGAGTAAGCCAATCTTCCGTCTTATTCTTTTGCTGTAAATTGATGAGGCACTCTTGGGGTAGTGCCTTGAGTTGGTCATGTGGGATAATGGAATTGGACACAGCTCTATTATTCCTCACAGAGCGGCCAATACTTGTATTATTCCTGTTCAGAGATGATTGGATTTCAATGGCTTTGAAGGCTCCAGCGCCTCGAAGAGAATCTGCGATGTCTAAATCTTTGATGTCTCTTCGGCTTTGTGCAAGTATGTCCAAAGCCGTATATCCGTGCGTGTTTAGATCATTTACTTCCACCCTCGTATTCGCAAGCAAATAGTTTATTGTCTGCACGCAGCACGCTCGTTATTAATAGAATGATGGGTTAAATTCACGAGCTAAATCAGGTCAAAGTAAGGGAATTTAGCATTTCTAAGGGGTTTACTTATCACAAAAAGAAAAAGGCATTTCTAAGGGGTAGAATATAAAACCCACAAACTGGAGAGATCACAGCATAAAAGTGTAAATTGAAGGGCCCATATGATAAATTTATAAAAAATTATTGTAAATTACTATTCGAACCCTTATCCTCCTAATTTTTTTCTCCGGTCAACAAAGCATAGTTTTCATACTCGGAAAAGTCTGAGCCTGGTCGGTTGATTTTGTCAAGGAGAAAAATTTACTGAGGTAGTTTCTTTCCTAGTCAAAGGGTTAAAAGAGAAAAAAAGAAGATTAAAAAGCTAAAGTTATTTTAGCTATTTGTAATTTAAGTTGTGTTAATACAAAGTCTAATTTTCATTAAAAAAAAATCTAATTTAAAACGACTCACTCACAATCTCTAAAATTATAAAGGATTTTTCACTATTTAATTTACTTATTAACTGCAAGAGGCCGAACTAACGAGTGGGTGGTTTTCAATATGTGTTTATATTAATTTATAAAAATTAAAAAAAAAAGTAGAAAAATATTCATACCTCAATTTGTTTATCAGCAACTGCAAGGTGCAAGATGCTCATGCCATAATCATCCTTGGCGTTCAAGAAGTCACGATCATTCATAATTGATACCAAGAACTTTAGTGCCTCCAATTGATTATGCTTCACACACAGATGCAACACGGTCTCACTCCAAATAGTAGTAGCATAAGCTGCGAACGGTCTGGCTCTGAACAAATCCACCAAAACTTGGATCCGCCCTTTCATAGCTGCCATATGAAGCGGGTTTCTTCCGTCAACATCACGAGCAAGACACATGTCAGGATTTACTTGTAACAACTCTTTTACTATTTCAACGTAACCCTTCTGCGCTGCCATATGAAGAGGCGAAGATCGCCGCGAATCTAATTCTCCGGCTAGTACAGGCGTCCTGCGTAGAATTTCCTTGGCAAAGTCAAGATGCCCGCGTAACGCTGCAACATGCAAAGGGGTCTCATGGTGACGATTCGTGACCACTTTATCAAGAATCAGAGGGTCTTGTTCAAGCAATTGTAGCAAGGTTGTTATATTTCCTTCAACCGATGCTTCATAAAGCAAGCTTTCCATTCTTTCCATCGTTTACTATTAATTAAAGAGCTCTGGTTTTGGGACTATATAAGAACTTTGATACAGTAGTTAAGAAAGTATGTACGTATAATATGATTGGTCATACATAGGGAAGCATCCTAAAAGGTTAGAATTTTTCAACGATCAAAATTCAATTAATTAGATGAGTCTAATTACTAATCTCCTTATCATACTGTTTCTTTGACCAAATTGGATGATTATGTTTTCTTTTATATTAACGTTGATTTGTAAACGATTGAATATGATCTCATGCATGCAGCTGGCAGTCGCAAAGAACTTTTCAAGATTAAGTAGTGGAATTTGAAAATACTTGTTTAATTTGTATGATATAGTTTGTTAAATCATCGAAAATGGAGAAATTTTAATTCCTTATGTGAATTATTATTTTTAGATAATTAGACGAATATCCATGAAGTGCAATCTGTGTATAGCGAGTATTTATTATGGCATGCAGCTGATGAAACGTTTCACATATTCATGGATACTGAGGCGAGGCTGTCTACGAAATTAATTTTGTCTTTGTGAAGAATAATTTTTCAACATCTTTAATAAGCTCAGGAATTTCAATACTGGGCGACCATCTGCCACGGGCTTGAGTATTCAAGGACACAGATTTTGACGATGTATAAAGAAAACGAAACCTCAGGTCAATTCATATATGCTGAGAAGATAGATCAATTAAATGTCCGTCATTCTAATGTATTAAAAAAAAATTGTTCGGTTTTCTAGGTAGCTTCCGCAAGTATGCATGTGTCCGCCCTCCTATGTACCTATCTTATTCCTGCTATCTGAGGCAGTCAATACATATTATATGGCAAATGTTGAGTCACACAACTCGTGTGAACCACACAAAATTATGAGATCCGTAATTTATGTGGTTCATATGAGTTATATAAGTTATATTAAATGTAATTTGGAGGTTCCCATATTATATATGTTGTTGCCATTTAATTTTTTTAATTATTATTTATAAAAAAAAGGTTAGGAGGGCTGACAAATTAAAGTCCGCTAGCTCGGTACCCCCCTCAAGATTTGTGGATTTTAACTCAGGTATACCTAGGGATGGCAATTGGATCGCTCTATAATGGATATCCACAATATCCATCCAATTGGATCGGATAATATCCATTTAAAATTTTTTGGATCTTGAAATTGATATTTTAAAATTATATCCAGATGGATATGGATGGATATGGATAATTATTTTTATCCAATGGATATTCGTTTAACCCAACACAAATTTAAAAAATTTTAATTTTATAAAATTAAAAATTAAAAATATAATAAACAAACAATTGTAAAAATATTATATTAACTAGTGAAAAATTTAAATTCCTCTTATATTAAAAAATAAAGTTTTTAAAATTATCCTTTAATTTTTTAACTTATTTAATATTATTAATAATTATTATTTTATTTTATTAATTTAATATTATAAATGGACCACCACCGGAAAGTCACCGGACCACCACCAGACCTCGCCGGACTAACGTCGGCTTCGACGGAAGGTCGTCGGACCTTGCCAGACCACCGTCGGCTTCGCCGGAAAGTTGCCGGACCTCCGCCGGAATTCACCGTAAAGTTGCCGGACCGCCGCCACCTACCACCGAACCGCCATTTTATTTTTTTATATATTAATAATACTAATATAAATAGTTTAATAACCAAACTTAATATTAGAATTTTAACTATTTTATATTATTATTTTTATATAATAAAAATAAAATATCCATGGATCTCCATAACTATATGGATATATCCATTATGAATAATTATGGATTTGTATTTAGATGGATATTATCCATTCATAATTGGATATTTGCCATCCCTAGGTATACCTCCTTTAAGATTTCTTAGGACTCAGATACCCAATTCTTACAAAACTATTCGGCCAGCTCCTTGGGGCTTATTGCCATTTGTGATTTTATGCTGAAGGTGTAAAACTCATTTAGTAGTCTGGATATTGAAACGAAAGAAATAGTTAAGAGTATCATTATACCTGAGCTTCCTTCGCGTTTTCCTTTTTCGTCTTCGCTCAGTAGATATCGAGCCGGCCCTATGGAGAGGACTCCAACGCTCAAGTCAACTTTGGTTCTGGTTTAGATTAAATGAAAGAAGAATTATGGGAAATAAATTTAGACTTCTCTTTTTCCGTTGAGAATTTGCTAAAAAATACCTTTCTCAACCTCTCGGCCTCATTCATAGATTGAGGATGTGATTTTGGTGAGAGATTTATATCTGAATCTTGCTCGTCCAATATTTATGATTCATGTTTGCCATTAGATTCATAATTAAGTCTGTTTACGTCGCTTTCGGCACGTGATTTTGTTAATAATCACGTCCTGTCAGTTATCGTGCTTTTAAGTTAGTTTTATAGATTAGTTCCGAACTTCGTATCGTCATTGCATGACCTTTAATGAAAATCACGTGTCAAGCTCTATTTAAATTAAGACTTGAAGAGTTCGAATCCTCTTTCACAATATTTATTATGATTCTCGGATATTATCTTGGGATGTCCTTAATATGTGGCAAGGTGTAAATGGTCATAGTATATGGTACTTTCTTATATATATATATAAGAAAAAGTATTAGTTCTCTCTCCCTTTTTTATGAAACAGAGTTCAGAGAAGAATTTTGCTCCAAAAAGTGATAAATCTACTCTTTTTTTTGGCCATTTGGAGTTTAGTTCTAAAAACTTATCATAAGGTAAAAGTGGTCTACTATCCAATTAAGGAATCGTCCTCCCATAGTTCAAAATTTTGTTTTAAGAAGAAGAGTCAAACTCAAATCCGGAGAAATTCTACATTCGCAAAATATATAGAGAGATTTAACCTTGACCTAAAAAAAAAAATGGAGATGATGAGGTGTCAACCGCTTAAAGAAGAAATAGTCGATCTATCTCTCTCCTGAATTCTAATACATTTGAACTTAAAATATGTAAAATAATATATGTTAGAATGATGAACATAAGTACTTAATATGCGTGTTCAAGTCGGTTTGTTATTAAATAAACTACTGTGTCTAAGGTACCACTGATAATCTAAGAACTTGAAGTCGAAAGTCAACTATCATGACTGTAATTACAGATCAAAAAGAGATATGTTATTGTTGAAATGTATCATTTCGATAAAATCTTTTGGAAGTGGTACAAGGAGAGTAGAACAACTATTACGTAATAAATAAATAAATAAATTATTTTGTACTGAAAATATTCATTCTGATAGTAATATGGTACTCGTCGTGTGAATAATATGGGATCATATAATTATAAATCAATTTAATGCACCTTTCATGATACTTCATTTCAAATAAAAATTTTAGAATAATTTTGAATAAAATATTGCTCACCAATTGAATTTGAAACCGATCACGCATCCTTACATATAATTGTCATCATTATTCTTAAATATCATATTATAATTATCTCAAATGAAGCATGTCTTATATATTGCCAATCAATTAAGTTAAGCTGTTAAGAGAACGAATAAATGTAACGATTGCAAAGTAATATCAGAACATTAATTATTATTCTTCAAACTCAGGGTCACATAATTTTTAGCACAACTCATGGTATTCAGTCACTACATGTACATTTATTATATTCATCCCACGGGGGGTTGTACACATTAGACGGTATTAATAGGACGTGCTACCTGAGCATCCGAACTTGAGGCTCGCCGTGGTGATCTCTCATTAATTTTCGAAAATATTTTATCATCTTCACTATAAGGCGTACAATGTGCGCGAGAATAAGAATCCCAATGAACCCAATCCATCCAAGTAGCACATATGTTGAAGCATACCAGGGTATCATGCTGTTACCCGAATTCGTAATACCAAGTATGGCGATCAGATAAGCTAGAGCCATTGCACTAATTGCAACCCACATTATCACGGTTAAAATCCACATGAAAAACCTACGCTTAAAAAACGGGATGCCGCTTATGAACAATAATATGATGCTAAGAGACGCCACAAAGCCTGTGGTGTTAAAACCAAAGAAAAGATTGTAACTAATCTCATCTTGAGTTAACATTACCGAACACCCTGCCTGATGTCGTGAAGCGTCGTTTTTTGGGGAATCATCTTGCCATACACCCCCAGGAGGGTTCAGACCAGCTTGAAATGCCATGGTAGCGATGAGTGATGCTACCACCATTAATGTATTACGCTTTTTTTCCGACCATTTATCTTCTTGCTTTTTTCTAGCCTTTTCTGGACGTTCACGCCCTTGATTACTAGGGTCACCAGAATGGGATGTTATGATCGATCCTGTCCGTGTCTTTGTGGTGCCTGAAGCAGGTTCACGTGTTCTTTCAGACTTCTTGCTCCAGCGCATCGAAGCAGCTCTCCAATCGTCGAATTCATGTCTAATTTTCTTTGTGCTAAAATATCCAAAGCTGTGAAGCCATTTGCATTAACAGCATTTACTTCTATCGTAGTACTGCCAGTCAAGAACTTTACAGCCTGCACGTTTCCAAGTTTTACGTTATATAATTTAAATACAAAGGGAAAGAAAGAGTAGAATTAATCAACTAATTAATGGAAAGGAGATATATTATTAGTTATTAGCTAGAGTATATATACACACACCTCTACTTGTTTATCGATGACGGCGAGATGCAAGATAGTGTTGCCATCGTCGTCCTTCGAATTCACAAACTCATGATCATTCAGTTTCTCCACCAGCAACTTCAGGCACTCCAACTGGTTATAATTCACACAAGCATGTAAAATTGTCTCACCTCTGTCCATCAAGACTCGACAGGCCTCGGGTCTCTTTTGAAACAACTCTTCCAAGACTTTATCATGGCCCTTGATGGCTGCAACATGTAGAGGATTTTTCCCATCTCGATCGCGAACATAGCACATTTCAGGATTAACAGAAACCAATTTTTTCACTATAACAAGGTACCCTTTTGCACTTGCCAAGTGAAGTGCTGATGATCTTCTGGAATCGAGCTCTCCAGCTAACTCAGGCTTTCGACTTAAAATTTCCAGGACAAAGTTTTCATGTCCAAGCATTGAAGCTATGTGCAAAGGGGTCTCAGAGTAACAACTCACCATTGATCTATCGAGAAGCAGAGCATCCTCTTGAAGCAATTTAAGCAAAGATTCTACACTGCCCTCAACCGCTGCTTCATAGACCCTCCTCTCCATTTGTTTAAATTCACCAGACTGGTCACAAAAGAAGTTACAATCCTTCGAATTTTTTTTTTTTTAATTTCTCAATTGTATGTAGGCTCACAAAGATTCAAGTGATCTCTCCGTTATGACTCGAAAGATGAAGTCCAGTACTTTATTTAAGCTTGCATTATTTTGGAAATATTTCTTTAGGTCTAGTGAAAGTCAACTTACAAGTCTTCTGGGCGTGGGGCTAGTTGTAGGAGACAGACTTATTCTCGACCACTTAATCCTCATGGCTTATCCCCTATCACACGGGGAATTGACTTTAATGTCAGGTTTTAAAAAACCGTTACCATTTTATTATTTTTATTGTTATTTTTGCTCTAATAAAATTACCTATTAATTAAAACTCAATGCCGTTTCTTCTTCTCCTGTTATTATTGACTCGCCCTAACTCAATCTTTTTCCCTTAATCGTTTATATAGTCATTCTCGATCTTTCGGTGATTGCCATCATTATATCCCCGTTCATATTACTCTCGACTTCAATTCTTTTATTCCTTCACAGCTTCAAGTAGATATTCTGTTAATTTTTTACAAAATATTTATAATAAACTCATTTTTAGTTTACC
>NW_006263303.1:25311908-25512692 GCF_000493195.1 Citrus x clementina | reverse complement strand
CTTAGGGTGCGTTTGGGATTGAGGTGCTGTAGCTTTTAAGCTATAGCTGCTGTGAAAAAAAGCTGTAATTATGAAATAAAAGTTAATAATATATAGTCAATATAAATTTTAAATAATAATTTTATCAAAATTATTAAAGATATAATAAATTTTATATTATACAAGTGAAAAATTATATCAACATAGCTTAAAAGCTACAGCAGCTAGTGTTTACCAAACACTTTAGTGCTGTAGCTTTTAAGCTACAGCTGCCCAACCTCAATCCCAAACGCACCCTTAATCCTCTTGGCTTATCCCATATCATATGGTGGACTGACTTTAATGTCGAGTTATGTTATTTTTACTCTAGTAAAATTATCTATTAATTAAGTACTTATTTGATTTATTAGTCTGCTTATTTAATTTCATAAATACTTTTTAAAATTTTTTTTAGTGTTTATTTATTTTGTGAATAGAGTTTTTTAAGCTTAAATTAATTAATTTATCTTTGCTAGTAAAACTCAAAATTTGAGTTTTTGGGAGTAGAGGTTAAAGAGCTTTTTCCCCAAAAAATATGTCATATCAAAAATACCCTTAAAATATTTTATTAATTACATAAGACCCCATTACATACAAAACCTATAGAATAAATATTGTTGCCGCCGTATAAACATATTGCCACCACTTCACTTTTTTCTTTTCTTTTTTTAATAAAATAGCCGACACTTTAATTATGCAAAACCCTGTACATACCTAACACTTGAGAGAAAACTAATCGTCACAGCCAATACTTTTGGTGGGGAGTGTACCTGTCAATAAACATAATGATCAATAAAATAGCTGGCACTTTAATTTTTATTATGTAATTTTTATATATAATAGGGTAATATGTAATTAATGAAATATTTTAAGGGTATTTTTTATATGACATATTTCTTGAGAAAATCTCTCTACTTCTACTCACAAAAACTCAAATTTTAAATTTTTACTAGTATAGATAAATTAACTTATTTAAGTTTAAAAAACACTACTCACAAAATAAACAAACACCAAATTTTTTTTTTAAAAAAGTGCTTATGGAATTAAATAAGCACTTATGACCATTAGATAAGTCATACCGAACAAGTAGTAACTCGATCTTTTTTTCCTTAATCGTTTATATAGTTATTCTCGATCTTCTGTGATTGCCATCATTATGTTGGGATTATATGCTCTTTTAAAGCATATTAATTTATTTTCTGATTAATAAAATATTGGAGATATTTTCAATTGCATAAATATTTTGAATAAGGTCTGTTTAATCATATTATATGTATTTATGTGATCATCATATGCATTCACAGAAGACATAAATACAAGTTATCTTATGATTAAATTAATATTAGTTCGCAGTTGATAAATAGAGTTGGGCACTCTATTTATGTTTAGACTGTAGTAAATTCATTAAATGAGTTGTCTTAATCATTTAATGAATTTACTAATGTAGTTTGACTACATTGAGCTGGATCACATATGAGATTTACTTAACCTTGAAATGACTGTCAGACTTATTAAATCTCATAGACATTGATTTTACTGTAATCTTAATCTTGAGTTAGTTATGATTTCATGATTGTAATTATTATTCCATTTGATTTACCAATTGGCACGACACACAATTGTAGTCAAGATTACCCGGTATCTTGGTGGGAGCAATTATGAATATTGGAGTTATAGATTAACAATATAGAATTTGTACAACACATCTCTTGATGGGTTTTCGGCACTTGATCATAGAATTCTCTGGCCAGAGTGTGTCAACATATTTATTATGTTGAAAATGATTATTAGAAAAAATCAGTAAGTATCAAGGAATAAGATGTAATTAAATCGATTGGACAGTTGAGATATCGATTTAATTAACGATGTGGTTCAAAGGATTATACAGTAAAGAAATCAATATGGCTTGGGACGAATTATTATTCGAGCATACAATTATGGAAGTCAGTTCCAATCTTTTAGTAGAGTAGATTTGGAATTAAATAATTGGGCTAGTTTAATTACCGGCCTAATTATTATAGCCACTATTGTATGTTCCCAAATGATTCCCGGGTTAGCTCATTTAATTGACTGCACTACTGCTGGATTAATAAGCAAGATAACTAGCTATTTGGGTCAAAAACTTAAATATATCATTTAGTGGGAGACTCCATTTAATATGCTTATGTGTAAGGGACTTTATGTTATTTTACAATATGGGCCCCCTATGGAAAAAACAAGTAACGTGACTTTTATTTTTTATCATTTGGAGCCTACGGTTTTCACTAAAAGGAGATATAAAAACGTATTTTCTTTAAAGAAAAAAAGCAGAGCCACTTTATACAGATAAGAGAAAAAGATTTTTCTCTCAATTGTTGAGAGAAAAAAAAATTTCGTGCTAGTTGCTTTAGTGGTGATAAAGGCGCTCACACGTCAAGTACAGATCAAACTTAAATCATAGCCTGGAAGATTATTTGGTGGCGGATCGTGATCTAACATGAGTGGTGGTGACAAATCGTGATCTAACAGAAGTGGTGGTGACGGATCGTGAACTGGGAGCCTAAATCACTTCAGTGGAAAAAACCAATTCGAATTTTTAAGGTACGATTTCTATATTATAAATTCTTATATATTGTATGAGAGCGATCCTAAAAGTTTTTATAAAAAAATTTAAAAAACTGATTTTTCTCCAACACATTATATCCCCATTCATATTACTCTCGACTTCAATTCTTTTATTCCTTCACAGCTTCAAGTAGATATTCTGTTAATTTTTCAGCAAATTTTTTATAATAGTCTTATTTTTTAGTTTACCAAAAATCCTTTCACTTTCAATTCCCTTTATTATCAAAATAAAGATATTCAATCCCCTTTATTATACCAGGATATCTTTGTGATTGTGACAGCCTAGCCTAGCACCACATATCCACAATGGGTTGGACTTGAGTTCGGAGTGGATTCAGTGCTATTCGGATTGAAAATTAAACAGAATCGAATCGGTTCGATTTCGGTTCTCTACAGTCCACACCTTCCTCTTCCCCGTTAGAACTCCACATTTAATTTTTTTTATTAAATTTGTAAACAATAAGAAAAGCGCAAGGCTCCTTTCAATCGGGGGGGGGGGGGGGGGGGAGAGAGGGGGACGAAGCATAAGGCTCTTAGCAACAACAATCAGCCTGGGTTTTATTTGGAAAAAAAAAAACAAAAAAAAGCAAGACAAATTACAACAAAAACAACAACAATCCTGCTTTCTAAATAAAGCACGAAGATAAACAACAACAAAAGAAGGCCTATCACCTATCAACATTCAACCAACAATAACACTGCCAGGTACAGGCCACTTGCGACAAAGAGTTGCTGTAGCAGCTGGCGTCGTGCGGCAAAGCGGTTGCTGCTGTTGATAGCGTCGGGCATCTAAATTGATCTTTTCAGCTGAATTGGAATTTACAACACCTGGGAAAGAAGCAAGTAGGCTGCAGGCGTCGAACGGTTGCCAATCATGCACGGGTCGCAGTACAGCGGCGGTTTGTAATCTTAGGATTTGTGAAATATTGAATCTGGGGGAGAATTCTTTTGATAACCTGGGGAGAATTGAGAATAAGATTGAATTATATTAAACACATTAATCTATGTTACATCAATTATAGAGAGTTGTTCTAAATAAATTAAGGTCATGTTTGGTTTGAAGAAAATAGATGAGAGGAAAAGAGTGGAATGGAGAAGAAGGGAGAAGAAATGAATGAAGAATAGTAGTGAAATTAAATTTTGTTGTTTAGTTTGATATAAAATTTGATAAGAAAATGAATTATAATTTTTTTTAGGCAAATTTATCATTTACTTTAAATATTAAATTATTTATATTAGTAATAATATATATATATATATATATAATAAAATGGCGGTCCGATGGCCGGCGGCAGAAGTCCGGCAGAGGTTTGGCAATTTTCCGGGGAAGTCCGACAGTGGTCCGGCAATATTTCGGCGAAATCCGATGGTGATCCGGCAACCTCGCCGGTGGTGGTCCGGCGACTTTCCGACGGTGGTCCATTTATAATATTAATTTAATAAAATAATAATTATAAATAATAATTATTAATGTCATTAAATAAGTTAAAAAGATGAAGGGTAATTTTGAAAACTTTAGTTTCTAATATAAGAGGAATTTAAATTCTTCACTATTTAGTGTGGAATTCAAATTCTACATTATGATATATATTAAATTCTAATGGAAATTAAATTCTTATACATTTTGTTAAACCAAACAATGAAAATAAAAAGAGAATTTAAATTACTTTTCTCTCCTATATTTTTTCCTCCCAACCAAACATGACCTAAGTGTAGTTTATCATATTCAATTTTATTTTGGCAAATGCTAAGTTACAATAATTGTAACATACATTCTTTATGTGAACCACATAAATTATGGGTCCTATAATTTTGTGTGGTTCACACGAGGAATGTATGTTACAATTATTGTAACTTCTTTTATTTTTATCTGTGCAAGTGTACGATAATACTATAAGCACATTAATCAAAATGCGACACATTCAAAATTCTTAATTAATACTCAATTGTTTCGGTTTTTTCGGTTCAATTATTCAGTTCAGCCGCTGAATCTTTAATTGAACAAGAAATTCGGTTGGATTCCCAAAACTGAATCGATTGGTTATTCTGAATATCGATTTTTTCCTCACCTCTAATTAGAGTACTACGTCAAAATTATTACATGGCGTACATAAGACTTCCTTATATAAAAATAATAATAATAATAAATAAATAAAAGTACCATACGCACCTATATGTTAATAAGATTTCGTATTATTAAGGTGCCTACAATGTAATTTTCCTTTCTTTGATGTATGACGAATATAAAATATAAAAGACGAAAAGAATGCCCACACCTCTTGCAGTGCGAAGGCAAAAGCAAACTCTTCGGAATTTTTTTTTCCCCTGAATTTTTGCCCACCTTGTCGTTTCCATAAGAATCCTGCATTGCATTTACTTAGAGATATTATTTTCATTGAGACGGCGGCAATCATGAAGGGTGGGAATTTTTTAATTTGTTACGACGATAATAAAGATCAGTGGCGGACCTGCAGCAAGGCTAGACCGGGCTGTAGCCCGGTCAAACTTAGGAAAAAATCATTCATACCCCTTATTTTACTATCAATTATAGACAATAATAGAGATTTTATTTTGTTTTCATACATGTCCCTAACATAATTATCCTTATATTTTCATTAATTTTATACTACAATAGAGTTTTTATTTTATTTTTAAATATGTCCTTAATTCAATTGTATTTTTTTCCAATTGAAATTAGTGACTTATTTTATAAAATGAGTAAATTATATATTTATTATATAGATAAAAAAACATTAGGGGGTAAAATGTTATTACTTTAATTTATTTAAAAAAATTCTAATTGAAAAAAAGTATGTCAATCTAATATAAAATTGTCACTAGTATTAAACTACTTAAAAAAAACATGTAGTAACAATTATCAATATTTTCATAAACTTTTTATGTAAATTTTGATATTTTATTTATTAGTTATATTAACTAAGATAAAATTTGAATATTTTGAGGAGCTTTAATTTGATAGAAAAATCATCAACAATTGGTTCTTTAAAGAGAGTCAGAGTGTTTGACAAAGAAAAAACAACACGCAAATATATTTTTGTTAGGTTGAATTTAGTTTATAATTGAAACTTTTGACTAATAATATTTTTATAATTTAAAAAGAGGAATAAATTTGAATTGTTTAATTTATTGAAACCTGGTAATTAAGTACTTGACTTCAAACATTAAAGTTTTACTTCAATTTTTAATTGATTGTAATTACATGTATTCATTTATTTCAGCTTAAAATCCTTAATTAATATATTAATCCTTATATAATCCTTGTATAATTACATTTTATTAGAGTTAGATTTCATAATTGTAAAATAGTATTTTATTTTTTTAATTGCTTTTGTTTTCTACTCTTTTTATATAACTATTTTTGTTTATAACTTATAGTGATAAGATTTTTCGTGCCCCCCTTATTTGATGCAATTTTTTCTACTTATAAATTTTTATGCTCACTTTAAAATATAAATTTTATAATTTAGCCCGGGATAATACAAATTCCTAAGTCCGCCCCTGATAAAGATCAAGAGAGGTATGTAGGAGACTAGGGGTACAGCAGCAACTGTTAAAACTGTATTGAAACAAAAAGATTGGACCCAAATATTGCCGACATTTTTTGGGCCACTTATTACTTCGACATCGTGGCCTAACACTTTGGGCTGTTTGTTGTTTCAAACACGGTGAAACTATTCCCACCCCCACAAAGTCCTCTTAAAGCCCCTCCTTTTTCACCATTAAAAATATTATAATAATGTACATATCTAATGACTCTCCTTTTAATTTTAAAATAACCCTCGTTACCCATTGTGTTTCAAGCCCCAATATCAGAGTGGTTCTTGTTGCTCACAAAAAAAAAAAAAAAATCTCAAAAAAGGGTAAATGAGCAAGCGCCTAGCCCCAAAAAAAAAAAAAAAAATTCCAATTACAAATGAGTAATTTTTGTTTTAAAAAAAAATGATAAATGAGCAATAGTTATTCTTGTTGCTCAAAGACTCTTCATGCTTAATGATTGCATGTTGCAGCTCAATCAAAAAGACGAAAGAATTGGAAAAAAAAAAAAAAAAAACTTACTTGTCTTCTCTTTCCATAGACTGATTGTTCGGTTTCAGTTCTCAGATTTCAATTTTACCCTATGTCCTCATTTCATCTCTTGGATTTTCAATTATGGTGTGGGTTTATTTGAGTTTCGAGATGGAATTGTGCTTATTTGGTAAGTGTTGAGTTTTGGGTTTTTATTTGAACATGAATTTTGTTAGTTGCGATACAAACTGAGTTATAATAAGTAGGTAAATTTTTAGATTGCTTGTTCTTAAAATAATCTCTTTTAAAATGTTTGTTTATTGAAAATATAGATAATCGAATTATATTCAAGGTTATATTTGCTGGCTTATTCCGATTTGTAGAAGAATTTTGCAATACCCTTTATACTAATACGAATTTGTTAAAAATTATGGAAGGTGGGATAATATGCAAGGTTTTATTAATATTTTTATTATTTAGCCTCGAATCCCTACTATACTAATTTTCAAGCAACTTTAAAAAATGTATTTCTGCGAACCCTAATCTTCATTAAATTTTGACTTAGTGACTTCATAGGCTTTTAAATTAGTTGAATTCTACATTTCAATCATAAAATTTTAAGGTGCATTATGCAGGATAGGATGTGCTAGGACCGGATAAGATGAGATAAGATAGAATATGACTGAATTATGTCTAAACTGTCTTGTATTTGGTATAATTCAATAGTTATGATTAAATTGGATTGTAATAATAATTTTTCATTATTAAAATTAACTATAAATACATATTTTTAATCATAGTTTAATTGTATTATTACAAATGAAAGTTCATTTAATATAAAATAAAAAAATCTTTGATTATAAAATAATTTAATATTTTTACTAATAATATTTTATATTATAATATTAAATTTTATTATTTTTATTATTATTAAAATATTATTGAATTATGTTTAAATTGTCTTGTGTTTGGTATAATTCAATAGTTATGATTAAATTGGATTGTAATAATAATTTTTCATTATTAAAATTAACTATAAATACATATTTTTAATCATAGTTTAATTGTATTATTACAAATGAAAGTTCATTTAATATAAAAAAAAATCTTTGATTATAAAATAATTTAATATTTTTACTAATAATATTTTATATTATAATATTAAATTTTATTATTTTTATTATTATTAAAATATGATTGAATTATGTTTAAATTGTCTTGTGTTTGGTATAATTCAATAGTTATGATTAATTTGGATTGTAATAATAATTTTTCATTATTAAAATTAACTATAAATAAATATTTTTAATCATAGTTTAATTGTATTATTACAAATGAAAGTTCATTTAATATAAAAAAAATCTTTGATTATAAAATAATTTAATATTTTTACTAATAATATTTTATATTATAATATTAAATTTTATTATTTTTATTATTATTAAAATAAAAACAATTCAACGTCAAAATTTAAATAAATATTTTGAATATCAATTTAATAATTAATTTAAAATGTAAATTTGAAAATTTAAGAATATTTATAATTATATAAATTAAATTGTTATTGTTATTTAATGTGAAAAACGAAATATAATATTAAACATATTATTTACCTAAATAAATTATTTTTAATAAACATTATAATACTAAAAATATTATTTTAAATTAATTAATTAAAAATTCATAATTATAATGATTATATTTATTAATTACATTATTATACGTGCTAGAGTTAAATGGGTATTTAGAACTATACAAAAGTGAAATATATTACCTTCCTAAATTTCGTAGAGGTAGCTAACCAATGGGTCATAAAGAATTGTTCAACTATAAGCATTCTTTCTTGATGAGTGTTGTTGAGTGTACTTTTAGGGCTTGGAAGAATAGACGGAAGATTTTACGAAATATGACAAGCTATCCATTCAAGAAGTAGGTTGAAGATAGTTATTGTTACCATGGCTTTACATAATTACATTAGAAGATATTCGCAAAATCATGATCATTTTGATGAAACAATGGATGAGCCAAGTCATAATATTAGTGAACATATGAGCAATATTACATCTCATAAATAAAGTTATGATACAATTGATAATACAGCTCAAGATACAATAATCTTGAGAGACAACATTGCTGCGAGTTTAATGGAGGCATGACAAAATAAATATTTATACGAATTTTGTAATTAATTACATTTTAATTTTATTATGAAATATTGTATGATCTTTATTAGACATATTTGGTATAATTTATTTCTTCAATCAATATTTAAAATTAGAATTGATTTATTATAAAAATTATTTATTACAACTTGTGCAAAAAAATAAAATTGATTTATTAAATATTAATTTAATTTGTGAAGTAATAAATCGTAATTGTATGTCAATATAATAATTCGAAGTACGAAAAATAATGCGATTTGTTAACAATTAAAAATAACGTTATTTAAAATTAATTATTACAAATATTCATGCACTACATAACTATTAAAATTTACTAAACACCATCAGTTTTTACAACTTAAAAGATACAATACTTTTACCAAACACCATCGAGTGCTACTCTACAACTATAATTTGTACTCCTCAGCAATTACAACTTAAAAGATATTGCATCATACTCTCTCTCAAACGCACCCTTATTATACTCATCCCACGGGGGTTGTGCACATTAGACGGTATGAATAGGATGTGCTGCGTGAGCATCCGAACTTGAGGGTTGCCGTGGTGATCTCTTCATTAATTTTAGAAAAAAAATTATCATCTTCACCATAAGGCGTACAATGTGCGCGAGAATAAGAATCCCTATCAGCCCAATCCATCCATCCATTACATATAAAAAACCACACTGGGGTGCCACGCTGTTACCCGAATTCGTAATACCAACTACCCCGAACAGATAAGCTACTGCCATTGCACTAATTGCAACCCACGTTATCACAGTTAAAATCCACATGAAAAACCTACGCTTAAAAAATGGGATGCCGCTTATGAGCAATAATATGATGCTAAGAGACGCCACAAAGCCTGTGGTGTTAAAACCAAAGAAAAGATAGTAAACAGTCTCAACATTAGTAAGCATTATCGAAGACCCTGCGTCATGTGGTGAAGTGTCGTTTGCTTGGGAATCGTCTTGCCATACACCACCAGGAGGGTTCAGAGCAGCTTGAAATGCCATGGTAGCGATGAGTGATGCTACCACCATTAATGCATTACTCTTTTTTTCCGACCATTCATCTTCTTGCTTTTTTCTAACCTTCTCTGGACGTTCACGCCCTTGATTACTAGGGTCACCAGAATGGGATGTTATGATCGATCCTGTCGGTGTCTGTGTGATGCCTGGAGCAGGTTGGCCTGTTTCCTTCTGACTTCTTGCTCCAGCGCATCGAAGCAGCTCTCCGATCGTCCAATTCACATCTAATTTTCTTCGTGCCAAAATATCCAAAGCTGTGAAGCCATTTGCATTAACAGCATTCACTTCTAATGTAGTACAGCTGTCAGTCAAAAACTTTATCGTCTGCACGTTTTCGGGTTTCGCATTATATAAGTTAAATAAATGGAACCCTATGTTACATTTAATATAATTTAGACACTCCACAACATTCACATAATTTATTAAATTTAATGTAACTTACACACAACATAACATCTTATGTGGATGTTGTGGAGTGTGTACGTTACATTAAATGTAACATACCATTTGCTTAAACACAAAGGGAAAAGAAAGAGTAGAATTAATCAACTAATTAATGGTAAGGAGATATATCATTAATTATTAGCTACAGTATATATACCTCTATTTGTTTATCTATGACGGCGAGATGCAAGATAGTGTTGCCATCGTCGTCCTTCGAATTCACAAACTCATGATCATTCAGTGTCTCCACCAGCAACTTCAGGCACTCCAACTGGTTATAATTCACACAAGCATGCAAAATTGTCTCACCTCTGTCCATCAAGATTCGACAGGCCTTGGGTCTTACTTGAACCAACTCTCTCAAGACATTAACATGGCCCTTCATGGCTGCAACATGTAGAGGATTTTTCCCATCTCGATCGCAAGCACAACACATTTTGGGATTGACCGATACCAATTTCAGCACTATGCCAAGGTGCCCTTTTGCAGCTGCCAAGTGAAGTGCTGATGATCTTCTGGAATCGAGCTCTCCAGCTAACTCAGGCTTTCGACTTAAAATTTCCCGCACAAAGTTTTCATGTCCAAGCATTGAAGCTATGTGCAAAGGGGTCTCAGAGTAACAACTCACCATTGATCTATCGAGAAGCAGAGCATCCTCTTGAAGCAATTTAAGCAAAGATTCTACGCTGCCCTCAACCGCTGCTTCATAGACGCTCCTCTCCATTTGTTTTAATTCACCAGACTGGTCACAAAAGAAGTTACAATCCTTCGATTTTTTTTTTTTAAATTCTTAACTCCTCAATTGTATGTAGGCTCACAAGGATTCAAGTGATCTCTCCGTTATGACTCGAAAGATGAAGTCTGGTTACTTTATTTAAGCTGCATTATTTTGGAAATATTTCTTTAGGTCTAGTGAAGTCAACTAACAAGTCTTCTTGGCGTGGGGCTGATTTTAGGAGACCGATTTGTTGTCGACCACTTAATCCTCACGGCTTATCCCGTATCATATTATGGGAGATTAACTTCAATGTCAGGTTATAAAAAACCGTTACCCATTTTATTATTTTTATCGTTATTTTTACTCTAGTAAAATTACCTATTAATTAAAACTCAATGCCATTTCTACTTCTCCGGTTGTTGTTGACCCGCTCTAACTCGATCTTTTTTTCTTAATCGTTTATATAGTCATTCTCGATCTTCCGGTGATTGCCATCATTATATCCCCGTTCATGTTACTCTCGACTTCAATTCTTTTATTCCTTCACAGCTTCAAGTAGATATTCTGTTAATAACTTTATATTTTTAGTTTACCAAAAATACTTTCGCTTTCAATTTTCTTCATTATACCAGGATATCTTTGTGACAGCCTAGCCTAGCACCACGTATCCACTATGGGTTGGATTTGAGATCGGAGTGGGTACAGTTCGATTCGGATCGAAATTGAATTAACAGAATCAAATCGGTTCGGTTATAATTTCATAAAAAGTAAATAAACCAAATAAAGAAATAGAACCGAATCAAAACCAAACCGTTCGGTTTCGGTTCAATTTTTCAGTTCTCTACAGTCTACACCTTCCTCTTCCCCATTAGAACTCCGCATTTAATTTTTTTTTATTAAATTTGTAAACAATAAGAAAAGCGCAAGGCTCCTTTCAATCAGGGGGAAAAAAAACAAGAAGGGGGACGAAGCATAAGGCTCCTAGCATCAACAATCAGCCTGGGTTTTATTTTATTTTTTTAAAAAAAAAAAGCAAGACAAATTTTACAACAAAAACAACAACAATATATATATATATATATATATATATATATATATATATATATATATATATATATATATATATATATATATATATATATATTATAATAAGTAGGTAAATTTTTAGAGTGCGTGTCCCTATAATAATTTATTTTAAAATGTTTGCTTATTGAAAATATAGATAATCGAATTATATTCAAGGTTATATTTGCTGGCTTATTCCGATTTGTAGAAGAATTTTGCAATACCCTTTATACTATTACGAATTTGTTAAAGATTATGGAAGTTGGGATAATGTACAAGGTTTTATTAATATTTTTATTATTTAGTCTCAAATCCCTACTAATTTTCAAGCAACTTTCAAAACTGTATTTCTGCGAACCCTAATCTTCATTAAATTTTGACTTAGTGACTTCATAGGCTTTTAAATTAGTTGAATTCCACATTTCAATCATAAATTTTGAAGTGCATTTGATATGCAGCATAACATAGGATAGAATGTGATAGGATGGGATGAGATGATATAAGATAGTATATGACTGAATTATGTTTAATATTGTCTTATATTTGGTATAATTCAATAGTTATGATTAAATTAGATTGTAGAAATAATTTTTTATTACTAAAATTAACTATAAATAAATAAATATCTTAGTTTAATTGTATTATTAAAAATGAAATTCACTTAATATAAAATGAAAAAATCTTTGATTATAAAATATTTTAATATTTTTACTAATAATGTTTTATATTATAATATTAAATTTTATTAATTTTATTATTATTATAAAAAAATATTATTAATAATACAATTCAACGTCAAAATTTAAATAAATATTTTGAATATCAATTTAATAATTAATTTAAAATGTAAACTTGAAATTATAAGAATATTTAAGAATTATATAAATTAAAATATTATTATAATTTAATGTGAAAAATGAATTAGAATATTAAAAATATTTTTTACCTAAATAAATAAATTATTTTTAATAAACATTATAATACTAAAAATGTTATTTTAAATTAATTAATTAAAAGATCATAATTATAATTATTATATTTATTATTTACATTATTATAATCAATGCTTTTTATTATATTTATCACAAATTAATATAATTTTAATAGTATTTATAAATTATTATTTTTAATTAAATTAACAATATGATCCTAATCTAACTAATCTCACTTTCCTTCCCTAGAATAAATTTTCTATGTGGTGGACCCAATGATAAACAATCCTACGGCGTTTTGATTCACTAAATACAGGATAGGGTGGGATTTGTTTCAAATAGTTGAACCATGATATTTTTATCTCATTTACCAAACATGCCCTAAGAATACATTTAAGTTAATTTACAAAACTAGTCTCACTTATTATTTTCATACTTTGGTGGGAAAAAAAAAATGAAAAGAAGAACATTTTAGACAATAATAATACCCCAAGTATGATGACAAACATCTACTAACATAGAGTACCCATCTGCTGACACGGTTAGTTTGTTATCATTCATATTATATCCAAAATACTCAATTTTAGTAAGGACTATTGTCGTTAATTAAAACTTAGATTTGGGTAATATTTTTGTAATTTTACTAGTCTTAAATAAAACGTGTATCAAAACGATTGTGGGCGTGTGGATGGTGATCGGCGAGCGCCCATTCCAAAGAGCAAGTGGGCAGCCCCATGAATGGAGGGAACAAGTGGTAAGGTGCCAAATACCATGAGCTGGGGCCGACGCCCCAACCCAGGGGCATTACATGTCGATTGATGGTCAGATTCAGATCACCAAAGGTAAGAAGCGTACGTAGTAGGGGAGCACCCACAGACTCAGTTAAATTTTGTATACTAATTAATTAATATGCTGAAAACAGGGGCGCCAGGCAGTGGCAGGTCAGTCAGCACTCAGCAGGGCAAAGGCGAATATCTCGAAATGTTCTCGAAGTGATAACCGACACGTGTCCAGTTTCCTCGTTCCTCAAAACCCTCGCTTAAATCCACACTCCCCAGTCTCTACTCTCTTCTCTCTCGTCCTCTCTTTCCGTTAAAGGCCCCCCCCCCCGCCCGTAGCCTTTGCCTTCTACCTCTCTCTCTCTCTCTCTCTCTCTCTCTCTTTCGCTCGCTCGCACGAATTGTACAATCTACTTCGCTTTCTGTGTGATATCCATTTACTCTCTCTCTCTCAAGATTCTTTTGCTTATCTCTTGAGATCTCTCCCTCCCATCTCCCCTCACAGACATGACATGGACTAATGATCATCAAGATGTCTGGTAAGAAATTTCCTAACATTTTCAGTTAGTTATTAGTTAAAATAACGTTTTCTGTATGATTACTTTGATTAATGTTCGACATTTTTCTCTTCATCCACGTTCGCTCTCAAATCTGGTTGCGCAAACGAAAAAGATTAAAATCCAACACCGCCCATTTCTAAATTTCTCTGCTTTCCTCGTCTTCTCTTCAAATTTCTTTATTTTTTTGGTATATTAGACTTGTAGTTCAATAAATAAATAAATAAATTAAAGAAGATTCAAGGTTCTATTATAGGTTGAGTTGTGAGCTGAGGAAGGGAACAAGTTAATCTTTTGATTTGATTTTCAATAAAGTAATTAAAGCCAAGAAAAAGGGGTTTGTTTTGGGTGGGTTGTCTTACTTGTGTGTCGTTTGGGAGTTGGTGTTTGAAAGTGGCGAAAATGAGTTTAGGTGCGGCCGAGGATGATTCGGCTTCAGAGATTCATATACCTGCTGAGATAGACTGGCATATGCTCGATAAATCCAAGTTTTTCTTCTTGGGTGCCGCTTTGTTTTCTGGGGTATCTGCTGCTCTGTATCCGATCGTTGTGTTAAAAACCCGCCAACAAGTTTTGTCCACACCGATTTCTTCCTTCAAAATGTCTTTTCAGATCATGTGTTATGAAGGTTTTAAAGGGTTCTACAGAGGATTTGGTACCTCTTTGATGGGGACGATCCCGGCTCGTGCGCTGTACATGACAGCACTCGAGATCACCAAGAGTAACGTTGGGACTGCAACTGTTAGATTAGGATTTTCTGACACTACTGCTACTACCATAGCTAATGCTGCTGCTGGGTTGAGTTCTGCTATGGCTGCGCAGTTAATTTGGACCCCGGTTGATGTTGTGAGTCAAAGACTTATGGTTCAAGGATACAGCAAAAACAATAGCAAAACAATAGTCCCTAATGTGAGTTCTTGTAGATATAGCAATGGTCTTGATGCTTTTAGGAAAATTTTGGTTGCCGATGGTCCAAGAGGATTATATAGGGGATTTGGGATATCAATTTTGGCATACGCTCCCTCTAATGCAGTTTGGTGGGCTTCTTACTCTGTGGCAAATAGGCTCATTTGGGGTGGTTTTGGTTGCCATATTAGTCAAAAAGATGAAAATTCTGCTAGTAGTGGGTGTACTAGTTACAAGCCTAATTCAAAGGCCGTAGTGGCAGTGCAGACTCTAAGCGCAGCAATGGCTAGTGGTGTTTCAGCGCTAATCACTATGCCACTTGATACAATTAAGACTCGTTTACAGGTTTTGGATGCAGAAGAGAAGGGGCAAAGAAGGCCACTGACTGTTTTGCAGACGGTTAGGAATCTGGTGAAGGAAGGTGGATTTGCTGCTTGCTACAGGGGATTGGGGCCAAGGTGGGCTTCAATGTCTATGTCTGCAACAACCATGATCACTACCTACGAGTTCCTGAAACGGCATTCTACTAAGAGCCAAGAGAGCTTGAGATCATGACTTGAACCGCAATAAGGAACATGATTTGCTTCTTGTTTTCTTTATCCTTTGTTGGCTTAATTGGCTGCTTGGCGAGAGGGCTGGCGATTGTAAATTCCATGTTCTTTTTTCCTTCTCATTTTCTTCTTTAGGTTTTTTTAATCATGTTGAAGATCACTGGAAACTAGTGTAAACTTGTACAGTATCAGAAAGGTATCCGTCTTTCCCTTATCTATGATTATGTAATTTCCAACTCTCATCTATGTCATCAATACTGTACAAGTATGATGTTTTTACCTTGAGAACAATGAAAGGAAGGTTCTGAAAGTGATCAAGATGTTACTCAAATTATTATTGCCTTTTCTTGCATTGTATCTTCCTAATACAACATATGGCTGTGAGTCGCCGGCAAGTTTTATTGACTGAGGGTCCATTTAGGATTTAAGTTGGACGCTAAAGTATTTGTTAAATATTAATTATTGTAATTTAAAAATTATATTGATATAATTTTTTACTTATATGATAAAAAATTTATTATATTTTTAATAATTTTATTAAAATTTATATTTACTACACCCTATTAATTTTTATTTTATAATTATAAATATTTTTTAGAGCAACTGTAATTTAAAAAGTATAACACTTCAATTTCAAATAAGAACAGAATCTAAATTGTCTTTCGAGGGGTTGGTTGATGTGAGGTCATTTTTATGTTATTCTTAACTGACTCTTGGCAATATAATTATGTTTTTATGCACCTATAATTGCATCAAGAAGAGTCAGACGGTAAATGCATCATTTTACAAAAGGGCAAATGGCTCCACCCCTTCTCATTTTCTATGGCCGAGTGAGTGTAGGAGAAAGCTTTGTGCTTTGTTGATTGTTAAGAATAAAGCTGGGGACCGCTTCTAGGATAATCCCAAGAACCCGCAGCAGCGAATCAGTCTTTTACTTGTTAGGGACACGATAAGGCTGAGGTCATATTTTTGACGGGCATGAGTGAATGCAATCACACAGTGTGTAGGCGCAGGTGGATGACATGCGGAAGAATTCCAGAGGACCGTTACCTCTGCCGTTTCATTATGCAACCTTTTTCTTTTTCCCCGGAACATAATAAAAATGTGATGAAGCATTTGACGACATCCCTTAACCGTTCATAATTTGCCTTTGCATGTGGGACTAAATTATTTTACCAACGAAGATGTAAATTGAATGCTGAATCTGGACCTAATGAAAGTATATGCATCAAGAATGAGCACGAGGTTGCATATAAACACGAGAAAATTCTGACCTTAAACTAGTTTCTTCCCAGTGGCAGCTGGAAAACAATTCCCCCCGGGAGCACAAGACTCTAATTTATAACTAAATAAATAGCAAATTTCCAACCTACACAACATCCCACAGAACCTAGACAAAGCCTGATTAAGAACAAGCCTAATAGACAGTTAGAAGTCCATATAAATGCCAGAATACACAGTCGCCAGTCCCACCATCATCAAGGCCGAGCTCTCTTGTTGCTACAAGATGGGCATTTGTACTGTTTAATGTGCTCAGCCCTTGCTGGGGTGATCTTAACACACTTTCCATGGAACCATTTCTCACAGACATCACAGCAAATCCAGAACTCATCGGCTGCATAGTTCTCCCCACAAGCCCCACACAGTGTCTCCCCATGCTCCTCCTCATCTTCCTCTTCCAGACCTTCATCTTCTTCATCCTTTGATTGCACTGCCTTTGAAAACTTGGCTTGAGTTTCAGAGCCTCGCTGCATATGCCAACAGAAACAAAAGGTAGTCACAAGGCAATATTCAGGAAGAAGATAACACTTAACCATGGGCCATGATCAACCATTTGTCAACCATGGGCCATGATCAACCATTTGTCTTTTTCTAGGTCCAATGTAGGCATGTACAGATAATGCTTCGACAAAACTCATTCAACTATCACATAGAAAATATAATTTATTTCTTTAAAATTTCACTAGGCCAAGATATTATAGAAAATGGTAATATGCAAAAAAAAAAGCAAAAAAAGGGCACATAAACGAGGTCTGCAAAAGTTCTTTGTTACCTTTGAGTTTGATTTAGATTTGCTGCTACTGTGATTTGACACAGAAGACTTTTCTTTTGCCTGTTTCTTTGTTGTCCCTGTCACAACCTCAAATATTGTTGGAAGTTCATTTATCATATTAAAAAGGCGTTTCCTGCACAACATTTGCCGACAAAAATATCATGAATGAATATAGAATGTCATATTTAGAAAGACTTCTTAGTGGCAATGTGGAGCCTAGAGTTATTAACAACACCATAATTCATTGTGTTGAATTTTCATCCCGTACAATTTTCAAACTAGAAATCGTGAAAAAAAAAATTCACAGACATTAAATGTGTGGAAAAGTAATAACTATCATTTCAAAAACCCAAGCAAAAAACATGGACACATGTAACTGAGTGACAAATGAAGAAAGAAAAAGGAAGAGCAGTTTCCTACTGACAACTTATTGGAGAGTCAAAATGAAAAGCCTCAGTGGCCAGAACCTCCACCCATTGAATAGAAAGGGAAGGAGTGGCTTGGGGGATAGAGATAGAGATATTTATAGAGAGAGGGAAAGAGAGAGATTGAAAGGAAAACAAATTGACACATTCTTTTTTTCCCCAAAGGAATCAGAATTAATAATGACAGCAAAATTTGATTAATCTTCATGGAAAATAAGAAATGTCCCATAAACTGATTATTACCATAAAATGAGAAAAAAGCACCAAGCCAAAAGATAATTATCAAATATACATTATTTAATCTGTCAATCAGGTGTTTAAATCATTATAGCTACAACATAAAAGAAGAGATTAGAATGGGAGCCTGATGTAAAACTAATTAAAACTAGAGTTGGGCCAAAATTTGGAAGGGTCATTTACAAAGTCAAATTGCACATCAACAAGTTGCCAAAGATAAAACCATACCTATCAGATTTATCAAAACCAAACCTAGCACCAAAGTAAAAGGCCACGGAGAGTAACCAAGCATCACTGTGGACAGCAACCAAAGACAACCAGTCCTTTTCTTGCATCCCATCTCTGGCAAAGTTGATACCCAATGCAGGCTCTGGAAGCTCTGGAGGCACTTCTTCAGCAGGTAAGTTTACCTCCCACTGCTCGCTTGGAAAACCGTAGAGGCAAAGATTTTCCTTCTCTATGATCAAAAAGTATCAAATTTATGTAAAACTACACAGTTCATTAATTATTAACTAGATTCGGCAATGCAATTGTATTTGTCTGTCAAAAGAATTCTTCCTGGTAACTAAGACATGGTCCACACAACTCAAATTTAGTGTCAAGATGAGAACTGTAAAACATGTTTCATCTCCACTGAAGCACAAAATGGGAAAAGTAGTTGCGTTGCAAGAATTCAAATGCTTTCAGCAATAAGTAAATCTATAGTAATTTTAAATACCAAGTATATAAGTATTACCAAGGGGATTTCAGTATGGGTTTTTTAGCCTATTTTCTGTTTCCGACCAAAAAAGTACAGAATATGCTGCATATTTCTTAAAATTAAACAGCTGAAAATGAATTAATCCTTACCTGATTTTTTATATCCTTTTTTTTTTTTCAATTTAGAATGTTGATATCTTTTGGCAAACTGAAGTTAGAACACCAAAATAGTATTTCCAACAATTTCCAAATTTACTCTTAGCAAATACTATAGTGTCACATGCTTTTACTATTTCAACCATAATCTACCAAAATTCCCCTAAAAGACAGAACATTGAGCCCAACAACTGAAGACCCCCTAGGACATTCAATGCAGAAAACAGCCATGGCTCTCAAAAATTAGTAAATAACTACTCAAGTCCAAATCCATAAATAAGAAAACAGTTCAATGCATTTAAAATAACAATGACAAATGTGTTCTAGCCGAACAGTTTTTCACATCCAAAAACCAGAAAGAAACTTTTTTCAAACTGAAGACGACAGGAATGACGTCACACTGGGTGTTCTTTAAAGGCTGATTCCATACAAAATAAAATTTTACAAGATACATCAGCCAAGACTATAAAAGATTTTAGTATCTCTAGCATTCAGCTCTTTAGACCAAATTCACTAGTTGATCTTGATACACGTGGCGTGATGCCCCCTCAATTATGGAATGTTTTTGTAAAGTTTACAAATGTGCATCCTACTTTTTCAACCGTAGAAAAGAAAAGGAAAACTACAAACAAGGTATCGTGAGCGTTCGTCCAAATGGTTCAAGCCACCTCGGCAACTCTTAATTACAACTCTTAAGAGTCACCCTTCTCAACAGACATGTTGTTAATGCCTTGGCTAGAAAAAGTATTGGCAACTGATTAGTCACAGAATCAAAACTCAATTACAATTATAATTTGCAAACATCAGACAGAGCTCATTAATCAATCATGAAAACACAACAGCTCCAAAAAAAAATTAATAATAATAATATAAAAAAACCATTAAAAAGAGATGGCACAGCTATCCACTATACATTATTTAGCTTATGAATCAAATAGTTTATGCAAAATCGATGAAAAGCGATTGAAAAGCTTTGCAAAGAAAATTCAAAACCAAAGTTACACTATCATAGAACTTGTTGAAAAAAGAAAGAAACAAACAAACAAGTTTTACTTTGTATAAAGTCAAAATTAAAAACAGCGAAAGCGAATAATCAGCAAATTAAACATTAATTAGCTGTGGTAAAATGAAACAACAACAAAAGAACTTTTAATTAACGTCGGATTTTAAAGAGAGAAAAACAGAAAAAGCTTACCAGGGTCACACTGGTGGTAAAACTCTTCAACCTCTGCAAAACCACCAGAAATTTTCCATTAAAAAGTTCTCTTTCGTGAAAAGAAAAAGATAAAGAAATACCCAAAATTAAAAGGAAAAAAATAGTGAAAGGAATACCAGTAGTAAGGGCTTTAATCATGCCAGCTCTTCGGCCCTTGAAATCCCCAAAAACTTCTTCAACCGTACGCGGATTGTAGCCTCCACCTCCGTCCATCACCGAATCAAATTCTCTCGCACTCTTTTTCTTTTTCGTCGTTTGTTTTCAGATTTACAGAGAAGAGAGATCGAAGTTCGAAATTGGCGAGAGTGAGAGAGAGTAAGAGTAAAGGAGGGAAAGATGTGAAAATAGTTTGACCACTGTTGAGCAAAAAGAAGTGGACTCAGTGTGTGAGAACGCGAGAGTCTGGAGGATTTGAATCGGATTGAAAGTGTGTTAATTAATCGGATTTGATAAATGTGGGAAGAATCCGTGAACCGGCTGCCACTCGGTTTTCTGGCCCTTATTTTAGAAAGAAAAAAGAAACCCTAAAATAGGGAAAGGGCTCGATGGTTTGTTTTTAAAATTGAGACCCACTTGGATGTTGACGCGTGGTGGGTTGCATTGGTAAATTGATGCGACCCGCGGGAGAGTTAAGCCACTCAGATCTTGCAGGTCGTCATCGTGTGGGGCTCACTCAATTCCGTGTTTGTCTAGGTGGCATCGGCTTTGCCAAGGTGGCCATTCAGCATTTATCTATTTGATTGACCAAACAACTAATTAGCCTACGGCTCCAGAAATCTAACCGGCTTTCAAAAATGATATTCCCAACCGAAACTGCTGGAAAGCTCTGTAGCAGTACTAGTAATATGTGAATACTGATGGATGGAACACCAGTTGCATGCTCGGTGCGAACCTTCTTCAATTATTTAGTTTTTCCCAGACGTTATTTAAAACTATTCTAATTTAATACAACGATATAAATAAGAAAAAGATTTTATGCTAGTAGTCCTGGATAAAGGTGGCCAATGGGCCGGGCAGCACGTGGCACGGCACGAGCACGTTTCGGTGAGGCACGAGGCACGGCATGGCACGGCACGCACGTGGGCCGTGCCGGGCTTAGAATTTTAGGCACGCGGGCCTTAAAGCACGGCACGATTAGAGATGGGCCAAAGCACGGCACGCAAAAAAGCACGTAATAAGCACGGTTCATTAGTGGTCCTAGATAAAGGTGGCCAATGGGCCGGGCGGCACGTGGCACGGCACGGCACGGCACGAGCACGTTTCGGTGAGGCACGAGGCACGGCACGCACGTGGGCCGTGCCGGGCCTAGAATTTTAGGCACGCGGGCCTTAAAGCACGGCACGATTAGAGATGGGCCAAAGCACGGCACGCGAAAAAGCACGTAATAAGCACGGTTCATTAGTGGGCTAGCACGCGGCCCGTGAGCCATTAATAGCATGTGGGCCAAAATATATCTAAGTAAATTTTTTTAACAAAAAGTAAATATAAAATGTTATGAAATTAAATGTTTTAATATATTTTTTAGCATAGACTTTTAAAAATTAATTTAAATCATTAAATCTTAGTTTAACTAAATGATTTGTTATATTAATATTTCGTAGTTATGACTTATTGTAATGATTATTCGAGGATTGTATTTTTAATTTTAATTAATTATTATTATGATCTATGGAATTAAATTAAATTAAATTTATGTATTGTTGTGTTATGAATTATGATTGATTATTGTGAAATAAAATATATAGTTGTGAAATTTTGATAAACTAATAATAAAATGTTAATTGCTCTCTTAATAAAAATTAATATGATTATGATTGTGAATATTATGTTGGTGGGCTTAAAAAAGTACGTCAGGCACGTGGGCTTGAATAAAGCACGCTAGGCACGTGGGCTTTTTTAAGCATGCTAAAAAAAAAAGAAAAGTTGGCGGGCTTTTTTTGGGCACGGCCCACGGCACGGCACGAGCGGGCTCGTGCCGTGGGCCGTGCCGGGCTCAATTGAAAAAAATGTAGGCACGGCACGGCCCACCAATTTAGTGGGCCGTGCCGTGCCGTGCCGGCCCGCCACAGTCCTGGAGACAGTGTTAGGTTGTGATACGAGAACCAGAACCAATCGACCATCGACCATCGAGAAGGCATGGAATGGAAATTGTTCGGGTTTCTTTGCAAAAGCAGCCAATTACAACTCACTGATGCCGCTTCTTTCCATTTAACTATATGAATTGCAGCTGTGGAACTCAGCATTTGGACTCCATTTGATAGAACAAAAAATCAGATTGCAACTTTGGGTTGACAGATTCAATTTGTCTAAAAACTGACAATAAGACACTCGGATCTTTTTCCATCCTCAACGGTTCTCTCCATAATTACTACAACTTGATGAACGAATACAAATCTGCTGATCCAAGACCCTCCTGTAACTATCCACATCAACAGCAGGGCATCTACTACACATGCCAAAAAGTTTTTCAGCTTCAGTAACCTTCCCCTTTGCACACAACTGCTTGACAAGAACTGAAAAGCTCTCTAGACCAATGACATATTTCTTAGTGACCATTTCATGGGCAATTCGCATTACATTTTCCACGTTGCCTTCCTCGCAGTATCCTTTAAGCAAGCAACTATACATGGTGAAATCAAAGTTGTGACCACTTCTAATCATGCAGTCAACAAGGTCTTCCACATCTTGCATCCTACCTTTAGCCATACAAAGACCACATATTATTGTATTATATGACATGAAATTAGGCAGGCAATCCATTTGTGGCATCTGTTTTAGAAGTAAAATTGCTCTATCAAGCTCCCCATTTTCCACAAGAATCCTAAACACTGCATTAAAGCTAAACACAGTTGGCTTTAAGCCTCTTGCTCGCATTTCCTTCAAAAGCGATATAGCTTCATCTGATTTCCCAATTTTGCCAAACCCATTAACAACAACTTCATAAGATTTCACATCCGGATTCATGTTAGCCTCAATCATGTTCCTAAGATATCCAACAGCTTGATCAAACTTCCCCACAACACAAAGCCCCTTTAACATACTTTTGTGAGTGGAAACATTATCCTTTAATCCATTCAATCTCATCTTTGCCATCAACATCTTTGCCTCATCAACACGACCATTTATACACAATCCATAAATCATTGCATTGTAAGTCCACTCATTCGGTCGGCTACCTCTGTTCATCATTTCATTCATACACTTCTTCGCCTCTTCTAACTCACCTTTCTTACAGTACCCATCAATCAAAGTAGTATAAGTCACATGATTAGGCAAGCAATCTTCGCCACTCATCATCCGATCAAAAATCAATCTTGCACTCTCCATATCACCTTTTTTACAAAACCCATTTATCATAGTATTGTAAGCAAGTAAATTAGGCTTAACAGTCATTACATCAAACACCTTCTTAGCATGTTCGATCATACCCATTTTACAATATCCTCTAATCATCGTTGTATAAGTCGAAACATCAGGCGGCGCGACATTTTCCTTCACAATCTGGTGGAAAAATTCCTCAGCTAACTTGATTGAATTAACTCGAACCAGAACACCCAAAAGCGAATTATATGAATACAAACAAGCCCCATTTTCAATCTGTTTGGCTTGGTAAAACCAAAAGATTGCAGCTTTAACATTGCCGCGATCACCGTAAGCCTTAATGAGCTTGCTAATGAAGAAATCAGAGAGCTTGTTGGAATTTTTAAGGAGTGAAGCGGCAATGGAGATGAGCGAATGAGAGAGCAAAACGTCAGTGATGGCTGCATAGCATGGAGTAGTGTGGTGATATTTGTTAGGGTTAGGGTTAGGGTTGGATGCCCAGTTAAAGAAGAAAAGAGCATGATAAGGGTTGGTTTGTTCATAGATAACTTTGGTGACTAAATTTGAGCCTAAGCAAAGGGAAAATTGATCGAGAGGTTGTGAAGAGATGTTTTTAGGGCTAGGGTTTTGTGGATTTAGGCGTTGGATAACGGAAGTTATGGAGGTGACAAGAATGCTTTGGTCCGGGATTTGAGATATGTTGGTAAGCGATCTCCGTGGGGCAGCCATTGAAACGGTTTCGGCGAATGCCGGTGTGTTTTCACTTCATATGATCATATCGGGGTTTTTTTTAATTTAAATATCCCCAATTTACCCTTAAATATCAAATTTATACCATATTATATACATATACCTTAGGAAGACAGGAAAAATAAAAAATAACCTTAAAAAAATCAAGAATTCACACCTTCCTTCCTCTCAGTGCAGGAAGATATCGAGTACGAAGTCAGGTAAGTCGAGAATTTAGTCGAGTAATAATTAGAGACAAGTAAGTCGAGTACATGGTTTAGTAAGAAGTCGAGTAAGCATATTAAATAAGTCGAGTAAGCATATTAAATAAGTCGAGTAAGCATATTAAATAAGTCGAGTATTAAGTAAAAATGAAGTAAATTTTTTGAACAAGTCAAGTAAAATTTTTGTAATTTTTAAAGAGATCGAGTATTAAGTTGGGTAAGTACATTGAGTCGAATATTAATATTTTTAAAGAAGTGAAGTCTGGTAAGTTGAGCATTCAGTCGAGTAAAAAATAAAGACAATTAAATAAGTCCAGTATCTAGTTGAGTATGAAGTCGGGTATGAAGTCTGGTAAGTTTAGTATTCAATCGAGTAAGAAGTGAAGGCAATTAAATAAGTCAAATATCTAGTCGAGTACGAAGTCGGGTATGAACTCTGATAAGTTGAGCATTCAGTTGAGTCAGAAATGAAGGCAATTGAATAAATCGAGTATCTAATCGAGTATAAAGTCGAGTATTAATTTTTTATTGGCATTTTATTAAGGTCATTTTTGTACTTTCTGTGGTTTTGTAGAGTATGTACATGTAAAATTACAGATTTTAATAGATGGAGGTATATTTTGGATATTACGAGGGAAACGGGGTATATCCCACGCAATTCCGTCCTTCGTATCGACTACTTATAGGCTTGACAGCTCACCTTGGACCCACTATAATCTATAGAAAGAGCTCTTCAAAATCGACTTGTATAGTATACGTGGGATGGAATTTAGCACTCTTTAACATTCTGCTATGCGTTCATTCTCCGCAATCGATCCCATACTCAGCATTCAGCAGTCAGAACGGCCTACTGGCTAGTGGCTACTAATAGTTGGGTTGAATTTTATGTGGAAACATTATAGTTGAATTCTAATCTTCAAGTAGATTTTCACTGATCCAAAAGACAGATTCTGTTTCATTATGAGAATCTCTGTTGGAGCTTCTGGTTTGTAGATCAAAAGAGAAAATGAGATTCTAAAACTTCTTTGCTCTTATTTCAATAATCCTATCCCTATTCATCATCAAAAAGATTCTACCACTGGTACAGTTTTTTTTTTTTTTTTAAAATTCCCATGACAAACTAATCTCCCGTGCATTATGATTTAGGATATTAACCAAAATCCCTAGAGAAGGAAAAGGAGACAAGTTTTACAAATCATAAAGCATGAAAACAGTAAATACCCAAATACTCGAACAAATTAATTATTCATTTTCCACGGCACAGTACATCAGTAAAACCGCCGAGGTGGATAACTGTAGTAATTAATAGGGTACTCTTGTGTGGTGGTGTAGGAGACGATTTATAAGTTAGATAAGGATATGGGCTCCATTTATGCTCGTTGTGGCGGTGCTTTGGCGGTGGCGGTGACTTGTATACATGATGAGGAGGTGGTGGTGGTGATACGTACTTGAAAATTGGAGATGGTGGAAGTGGTGACTTGTATTTGTACACAGGGGATGGTGAGGGTAGGGGAGACTTGTGTTTGTATAATGGAGGTGGTGGGGATTTATGCTTGCATTTCTGATGTGGCGGCGGCGGCGACATGTACTTGTGACATGGTGGGGGCGTTGATTCGTGTTTGTGGCGAAGTGGAGGAGGAGGAGATTTGTAAGCGAGCCATAAAGCAGGGCTAGAGGATGCTTCAGTGACTAGGGAAGTTGATAAGAGTGTAAAGTGTTAGATACAGGAAGGTTCGAGCAACTGAAAGGTCTAAGAGATTCATTGCTATTTGTGTTGCTTTGGTCGAAAATTATCAGCACTTTATGTTAAAAGTTGGTAAAATACGACACAAGGGCAGATAATTCATTCTGAAAAGATGCAAGAATCCACATTTCTTTTGCAGAGTGCGGGCGCACATAAAGGTTTGAGACTCACAATGTAGAGGTGCAGTTTCTCCGGTTTCAAGTTCATGGTCCATGATGGACACTCAAAGCTTGACACCACATAGTTGCAATTAGGCCTGGCCCAAAGCCTGAGACAACATTATGTAATAACCATAAAGAAACAAATACTTGATAAACTAAACAGGTCATTTCGTTCTGTTATCTGACGATATCAATATATACAATTTATAAAGCAAACTTGGGAATTGCACATTGTGGGCTGACCATGATCTTCTTCATCGTAGACGACATGACCCCCGACTCTTCTCTCGGATCAAATAATACACAGGGAAAATAACTACCATACTCACCAAGATCATCATCATATGAATAGATCGGAAAAAGAACCTCTCATACTCGACAGAAATAACGTCATGCAAGGGTATAGCAATTTAATTCTCAGTACGCATGCGCAGCACGTAACGAGAAGAGTGCAAAGATGGTGACTGACAATCATATTTCATGACTCAATCAATCATATGATGTACATATGTATAATTATAACATCATACTAAATCATATTATTAAGAGTAAATGGTTCACACGATACATAATATTAATAATAGAAATCCACTTAAAAATCGTAGTTAATTTGCTATTTTGTTGGGACTTTTATTGATTCCAGAGAATTTCGTCTCAACTCGACTTTTCAAATTCATTTTTTTCATTCTCTCTTTTTCTTTCTTTTTATCGCTTTCTTTCTTTCAATTTCTCTGTCAAATGAATCAATTATGCAAGCAGCTCTCAATTTTCAACATATCTATATATGCACCGATTCAAGCAAGCAGAAGAAGCATATAAGCGAAGCATGCACGTGACCTTAACGAAGCAAACAGGTGGCTGCTTTCAATTTAATGAGCCACTTGTGGCTTAAGCCACAAAGTGTGTTACCTTAGATCTTTACAAGCAATATTAGAATGATTTTAGGGCTTGAATTACTGAAAGTACAGGTTTAAAGCTGTCAAGACAAACCAACAAGAAACCAAAGTTCAAGCTTCAATTCCATGTTAGAGGTGGGATGGTATATTGGGCCAATCAATAGCATAACCAGCAGAGGCATGGAAATGCTTCAAAGACCATGATAAGTGAGTGGATGACTCTCAAGTGCGAATCGGTTCTTGTAGTTCTGAAAACGAAATAAAAGCTAGCTCTGTCAGTGAACAGTGTTTCCGTGATTCTAGAGCCATCACAAAGATGGCCACTGCATTCTTTAAGATTATGAAACATTACCTTATTTTCTTGTTGGTGTTTTGGGGAAAGAAACAGCAAAGTTTGAGACGATTTCCTTGTTTCAGTTTGGACTTTTCTGCTTAGGAATCAGCTAACTTCAGCTGGTTTTCTCAAAACCATATACTATACCAGGGGCCGATCTAATTTTGAAACAAAGTACATCGGAAAAGATTGAAGCAACCAAGTGTCATTGAATAAAGGATGAGATAATTTCGAGTATTTAAATCAGTAAATACACTATTATTACTATTAAAAATATTTCATAGGTCATAGATGTAATTTTGATAGTAGTTATTGGATGTAATCTCATTAGAAAATAAATTTTTCCTTCCAAACACAAACATATCTACCTCATATATAATTCTGTCTCTGGAGCCCAAAAACTCATGTTCTTTACCGCACCAAGTAAATTCTCAAAGCTAATTTTGTTACAGTGGTGGTGAAGGATGAAACCAGTTAGGAGGCAAGAGGGTTGCAGCGTTTGATCGAGAAACGCTAGGATGAGGCTGGCTAGACCATACCATGATATGGACATGAATTCCCTCCATACTGTCAATTGCAGAAGTGAGAGTGTCTTTGATTTCATTGTGATCACAACAGTCTAAGTGCCCATCACAGATAGCACCAGAAGGCATCACACTTTTTCCTTCTAATCTAGAGATAACAAGTAGATACCCATTTGCATTTGCTTCTTCATATAGATGCCTCATTCCAGCACGGTCAGCCGGTGATCCTTCAGTCACTGAGTATACACAGAAGAAGCCCTGAACAAGCAAAATGATTCTTTAAATGATAAATGAAGATCAAAGTTAACGATGAATTTTTTGGATGCAACAATGTTACCTCCTCAGTACGTTTAATGTCCATTCCAAATCGAGCTTCTCCAAGTTCTGGTGTCATTTCAAGTAAAACTTCAGCAACTCCGGGTAGAAACCAAAGTCTTATTCCCAACACTATTTGCATAGTTGTAGTGGGATTTTGTTGCTTCCCCCCACATATTTCTCTTCCTGTGAAATTGATTCTCTCCTTCAAGAAGTTTCAAAGAATAATTTCAGTATGCAATTGGTCGCTACAAGTACAAAGCCTGTAACAAGAATTGAGCTTAAGCAAGAATCATTATTAGTCGCTACAAACTTCCATGCAATTCTCCAGATAGGTTATATTACAAGAAACTTCAAACGATTGAAATGTGTAAGCAAATTTCAGGTAACAAACTCTCAAATTCCTATCAGCAAGACTTTTAATATTTCTCGTGATAAGTTTGCAGAATGTGAATTAGAAATAGACTCGGGTTGTATCAATGGACCTCTTCGCTTCTTATAAGAAAAAGAAACGTCCCATTTCAGATTTCAGTAGAAAATGTAGGACACTGAAGAGATAATGGGTGCCTGAGTGTGAAAATTATATACCGAGGTTACAATCTGCTCTGTTTGGATATTAACAAAAACAAGAGGAACCCCCGAAGAAACTGCTGCAGAAAACCAGGCCATGCATCTAGCTGTAGTGGCCTCAATGCTGTTTTCTCCCTGGAGAGGTGGGAACAAAACGGAGCTAATAACTGGGGATCTTTGGTCTGGCAAGTGGGTATCAACTTTCATCTTCCAATCATATTTCACGCCCTGTTTTCGGAATCCTCTACCGTCCACATTAACCACTTTCCTGCTCATTTCTGCATGATAAGATACACCTATCCATCTTGTTATTCGTTTATCAGAACATAGCTTCATTCAAAAGGAAAAGATGTCAAGTTGTCTTGTGGTATTATGGATTGAGTGTTTGGGACTATGTTGATTTTTCATAAATCGTGTAAAGGAAATAAGTTATATGGCATGGTGAATAATGAGGGGAGGAACCTACCTTGCAGCTCAGTGCATTGTTCAAAGGTCAAATCTCCTATAATTGCAACATGCCTGTCATCCTTAGCTGCTCTAATGGTATACTTCTTCTGTAGCATTGAATTCCTCTCTGCCACAGCCCGAACACGGAGCTTAATTATTCTATCACCCCTTCTAACCCTCAGCCATAATGCCTCAACCTGCTGGCTAATCTTGCCAAGCAGCGTACCAAGCTCGGACTTGGCTTTAATCTGCACAAATGATTCATGATCATCATTCTCAGCTAAGCCTTCAATTATATCTCCCGGCAATGGCATACTTTCATCCCATTCTTCCGGTGCCTCTTGCTTCACCTGCTTTACACAAACCAGTGTCCGAACACTGCTCATATTCTTTTTCCTGAGAATGCAGCTGTGCTATTCCACGGAATCTAATGAGCTTATATTGAAGAAGGATAGATTTCAAAGAGGTCTTGAAACCGAGAAATCGTTGTACGAAAAGGAAAGTCCAAGAACGTAAATTTTGAGGACTCTATATCAGATCCCTTTGAGGGATTTCCCAATGCTATTGTGTGTAATTATTTGGCTTAACCAATGGTAAGAAAACACAATGCCGGCTGACAAAAGCATTCTTCTCCTCTTCTGTATGTTTTTATTCAAATTTTGGTTCCATCTGTTAAAATCTGTCTTCATTCACATCACATGGTATGGTGATAAGCAAGGCAAAATATGATTACAATACACTAATTAAACAAAAATGCATCTCACTTCTTGTTCGAACATGCCTGGTCATTTCTAATAGAACGTTGTAGTGCACTAAGTGATATTTGTCAAGCAAGGCTACTGCTGACGTAATTTCAACATGTCTTCCCTCTCTCTACTCACCAGAATCAATATATAATATACAAATGTAACAATTTGTTTTTTTTACTCTGTCTTTCCGCCAAAAATAATAATTGTAATCAGCCTACTTCGTTCTTTGGTTTCTTTCAGCTGGTGATCCTTAGCATTAGAGAATGTGTATAAAAAAATTGGAATATGAAAAACTAGATACCTAACTCCTCATTATATACTCTTTAACATTATGTTCCTAAGTCATCTAGTGAGTCCAGCACATGCAGCAGCCATTTCTTCTTGAAGTCTCTGGATTTCTATTTGAGCATTTGCCCTCTCTTCTGCATCATTTGATCGCAATCTGCCTGATGCAACCGACATCCTCCTCTGTATGCTTTTTATCTGCACAGACCAAAAGAACACAATTTCGATAACATAATGAGTATCAAAGAAAGAAGTACGCAGATTGAAAGGGATTAAGTCAGACCTTTCTATGGGGCCATCTATGCAAACCATCTCTGCGGCATATCTTCTTCACCACAGTAGGGCATAATTTCATCCTCCTGGCTGCCTCCTCAATGGGGAGATGAAAATAAATCATCAAGTCTCTCAATGTCAACTTTCCTGTTCTCTCCCTCTGCACTAATCCCCAGCACAACAAAATAATACTGGGTTAAAGATGATAATACAATGTAAATGACAAAAAGGAGCAGAAAGATACAATTCGATATTAATTGTTAAGTTAGATGCTGAAGAGAAAATCTATCACCTGCGCCGAAAGAGAAGTCCTTGTAGTCCTCTCTGCTTCATTCTCCATATCTGGTTGATGCATTTCATTTTCTCCTGCAGAAAATTGATCATTAATCCAACACTTCTAATGACAAGTAACATTGAAAAGTTACTGATGAATTGATCATAGATAAATCAACTGAAGCGTGCATCAATTAACTAATGATAACAAGAAAAGTGAATTAAACCAACCTGAATTTGTCATTGGAGGCTGAGAATAATCATCTGTGGTTAGATTATCATCCAAGTCCAACCCCACACAAACGGCTTCATAGAAATCTGAGAGTGGGTCCGGCAACATCATAAACCCTGCTTGCTTTCGATCTTCACAATATTGAACCAGATATTCCTTCACATTCTCTATGCTTTTCTTGCAAAAACTGATCAAAGAGAAAAACTACTTAACAATGCATTGTTTGAACAAAACAGAATGATAACAGAGGATTAAATAAAGACTGGACAGAACACACAAGTACAGAAAATTAATTTAAATGGTGAAATTAATAAAAACAAATTGGATTTTTTTTAAAAAAATTTTTGGACCAAAACTAAATTAGGGAATTAAACTTAACAAAGTGGGAAACAGAAATTTAACTCACTCGATCATGTAATGCTGACTCGCATTGGTACATTGTCGAATCTCAAGAATAGCATGACAGATTAAACCAAGTCTTCCATGAATCTCAAGTTTTGTTGTGCCATGGCCTATAGTATACCATCAAAATCAAGTAACACTACTTTACACAGAGTCAAAAAATTATAAAACTAAACCACCCAACAATTAGAGAATCCTAACAGACTACAAAAGCTAAAAGATCGATAAAAGAAAAAGTACCATTAGTATGAATGATTTCTCTGAGCACCAGGCAACAACTACACAAATATGGCTCCGGTGGCACTGGCCATCTTGGAAATGCCTTCATATTTGCTGCATTTTCAATCGCTGGCGTTCCTCGGTCACTCATTTCTGCTTGATTTCCTGAAGGACCCGCTTGAAAACTCCCAGCATTGCAATTATTACCAATATCCCAAAAGAGTGGATCATCAAAAGGGTCACCGGCATCCGTGATTATACCACCAGATTGAGGATTATTAGTTGAATGCGGAATCGAAGAAGGTTCCTCGAACAATGATAAATCTGCAAATGTAGGATTTGGGTTGTTGATGAAATTGAAAATGTCTTCTGTGTAAGAGTTATCATGTGGGTCATGGTACGGCACAATGGCCCTAGGATCCGCCATGCAAAACTGACTTTGTGTTCAGAAGATCATTCGGTGGTGCTACTTCTTTAAGGTAGTGGTGGCGGCGCGTGATTTTTGAAGCGCCGCCACGAGTGCTTTTGGGATTAAGTGGGTAGTAAGAATTGGAATTGTGAAAGTTTAAGAGGTGTGTGACAAAACAGGGAAGGCGCGAGAGGCAGTTAAGAGACCGTTTTTAGACAGAGACGGTTAAGTTTTTGAAAAAATTTATGGGGGTAATTCGGTACTGTGAATTCCTTCTTAAGGAACCCACACACTAAATTAAATATCAACTGACAAATCAGAATGCAGGGTTGGGTGCGCGGATTCTCAATGAACCAGAGAATTGGCCATTGGGTACCGACGTACCGTGCGCCATAGAACGTTAGGCCGTCTCCAAGTAACCATTTTGGAATTAATATTAAATAATGTATTTCTAAGACATTTTATTAATAATTAAAATAAAAAAGACTTTTTTTTTTTGGAAATTATTCCCCAGCAAGGAGAAAAATAATTTAATTCTAGTAGGCATTTTTTAATATTATATTACAAATTTTCTTTTTCTCAAAAGTTTTACTACACTTACATATTTTGATTCTATTATGTTTAGTCGCTTGGCTAATCAATTGGCACATATATTTGAGTTGAGAATGACTTAAATATATCCATGATTATACACATAAAATTAAAAAAAAAAAAGACTTAATCTATATTTAGATATTTAAAAAAAAGATATTAATTTTCACCATACCAACTTTGAAAAAGAAAATGTCTATTCTCTATAATATTTGTACACTCATTTATTACAGAATAGTGTAAACTCATTTATTACAGCTTAAATTTTTTGTAATGGAAGGCACTTTTTCTTTTTCTTTTTCTTTTTTTTTTCTCTAAAACAATTCAATATTAATAAGCATACTTCTGAATCATGACTTTGCATATTAAGATTTTTGAAAATTATTCGCCTTTTCGATGTTGATAAAAATGAAAGGCGGATAATAATTAAAATCAAATTTTTTTAATAAGGATGAAAAAATTTATTTATTGAATACTGTTAATCCTTCGTTTCTCATTAGTTTTTGGATTCGAATGACGCAGACATAAAATACTTTTACAGCTAGTCGAACTATGGCATGGTGAAATCATATGAATTTGAACATTCTTAACTTTGTTAAAAAAAAAAAAAAAAAAAGAGTTAAAGTAAATGGAGAAATGGAAAGACTAGAAAGTTTTATGGAAAAACAATAATGAGAAATAAACGTTAAATGAAGTGACGTCGTTTCGCATGGCATGAATTGGAAAAAAAAAAAAAAAAAAAAAGAGGAAAAATAGCTCGTCAGTGAAAATGGGGGTTTTTAATTAAATACCCTTTAATAGTTTCAAAATTATTTAAATACCTCCTCCCTTTTTGGTTTTCATGGATACCCTAACAAATGTGAGCAAAGTCGGAAATACCCTTAATGAATGCATCAAACTCACTCAATGAATTGTCTTCATATTTCTTTCCTCATTTCTTTCACCCAAATCTATTTTTGCTGCCGATTCTTTCAAAATCTCTTAGAATCTCTCAAAATCTCTCATAACTTCTTACACAAATACAATTATGTATTCATTTCTTTAACACCCACTCTTTCTTTAAAGGTGCATTGCTTATTAAACAACCCAATAAGGTATGTTAATGTTGTTGGGTTTTAAATTTTTTAATTTTTAGGAAAATTTAGAAATTTTCCTCACATTACAATGTTTTATTTTCACCATTTTTTCTTATACGTAGAAATATATGCAATGTAGGTTGTTTAATTATTTTTTTCAGCAATATAACTTATTTATGGCGAAAATGTTTCGAGTCGTGCATTCTTTTGATACCGTGTACGTCATAAAATTAGTCATGTAGGTCATGTAAGTAATATAGTCGTGTAAGTCGTGTAGGTCATGTAAGAAATATAGTCGTGTAGGTCGTGTAAGAAATATAGTCGTGTAAGTCGTGTAAGTAATATAGTCGTGTAAGTCGTGTAAGTAATATAGTTGTGTAGTTAATTGTATATGAAATTTAATATTATTGTTTTTATTGTATCATCAGATATGGTTTTGGTACGTGTGCCTATTCTCTTCAATGGTGAATGGATTGAGCAAAATGACGAGTATAAGTTCAAAGGTTCAAAGGCTAAAGGGATAATGATACCACGATCGACAACATATGCCGAATTGGTGGAGAAGATAACTGAAGTTATTGATATAGATACTTTGGAATTCGAAATCACAATGAAGTTCAAACTTAAGACATCTGATCCTATGCCACCCGTTACAATTCAAACCAATGATGATGTGGAATTTTTTTAGATTCCAATTTAATTTCACTTCTTTTTTTTAATAATTTTCGTTGACATTTTCTGCATAGCAACAAATATAAATTCTTAGCACAAATTAAGTCTTTAAAGAACTAAATTAATCTAATGATTAATGGAAAAATTCGTGTAATTTTAAAGTCGCAATTAAACATATTACAACCATTTAAAAAGTTTTTTTTTTTTTTAATCTTCAAAGTGCTTTCTTCATTTGGCCAAGCATACAAGCATACATGAGGAATGTCTGCATATAATTAATCCATGAAATCAATTAAGAAAAAAAAAATCAACTATAGGAAATTAATGTAATGTTATACACATAAGAACACCATTCGCAGTGATAAAATATTTCCACTCATAACTAGACATATCATGACTTACCATGGCTTATAATTGGAAATTAAGAATCTCTCTAACTAATGACATTTCACAAGGTAAAGGTATATGCACCATTCTAATTTATTGTGAGCCTAATTAAACTAAATGTAATGTGTAGATTCTATTGACAAGAAACAAAATGTGGAATTAAAGGTCGTGTAATTGTGTAATACAAGAAGATCGTGTAATTGTATAATACATGAAGGTCGTATAAACATGCAATACATGAAGGTCGTGTAAACGTGCAATACATGAAGGTCGTGTAATCGTGCAATACATGAAGGTCGTGTAATCGTGCAATACATGAAGGTCGTGTAATACACAACCTTGAATCTTACATAACCTTACACGACCAAATCTTATGTTACATAACAAAATTATAATCAGCACAATCCATTAATTTTTCACAATTTGCATGCAGCAAAACAACTAGAAATTTGTTTTCGAACATGTTATGAGAGACCCACAACTAATTAATCTGTTTTTTTAATATAAAACCCTAACTTTTTGTTTTTTTCCCTTGAATATTAACAAGAAAACTAATTACACGGAATTACTTGTCTCAACTAGTTATATTCTGACAATTTTACAATAAATGATCAACTCTCTCCGGCGATTATGTAGTGACGAACTATGCTTCACTTTCTCAGTTGTGGTAGCTTCCCCTTCTCAGGCTTAGTTTGCTCGTGTTGAAGTTCGATTTACCATGTATGGAGAATGAATGTTTGTTTCGGTAGAGGTGATGCCGGTGAGGGAATTACAGAGGTGATGTCGGTGAGGGAATTGCAGTGTTTGTTTGTTTGAGTTTGATAATGGAGGGAATTGCAGTAGATGAGTGTTTGTTTGCTTCAGTAGAGAAGGGAGATGTATTGTCCGTTGAGTTGAAATGTTTTAAAATGAGGATAGCTTAGTAATTTCCTATCAGTTTTTAAAGGGTATCGATGAAAATTTTGGCAAAAACAGATTTTAGGGTATTGAGATAATTTTTGAAGTATGGAGGTGTACCGGGCGCAATTGGCTCGTGAAAATGGATCCAAAATCGAGTGTTCTGATGCCGTGGAATTGAGCTTTGAATAGAGTAAAAAATAACAGGGAAGAAAGTGAAATGAAGTCAGCAGTAGCAATCACTTCTAAGATTCATCTAAATCTCAATCTCAATCTCAGACGCAATCACTTGTACTCCCCTCTCTCTCGTTCCATATTTCGAGGAAAGGCTAAACCCGTCTTCCAATCTCCTCCTCTCATCCGCACACACTCGTCAAATCCAAATCCAAATCCAATCATGGCTTCCTCTTTCAAGCCCGAACAAGCCAGGGCCCCACCCGCCCTTCCCTTGCCCACTCCCCCCGTCACCAAGGCAATTTCCCATTTTGCTTATTTCTTGAATCTCGATTACTGCTATTTGTATTCTGTTGTTGCGCTTGTTTTTTCATTTATTTATTTATTTGTTTATTTATTTTGTTCAGTTTAAGGTTGGGCTTTGCCAATTGTCAGTAACGGCTGACAAAGAAAGGAACATCGCTCATGCTCGTAGAGCCATTGAGGAGGCGGCTGAGAAAGGCGCCAAGCTCATTATTTTGCCTGTCTGTTTCCCAAACTCTTCTATGCATGCCAGCGCTATGATTGTTTGACTTCAAATTAAGATTTTATTATTTTATTACAGGAGATTTGGAACAGTCCCTATTCGAATGACAGCTTCCCAGTTTATGCCGAAGACATTGATGCTGGTGGTGATGCATCTCCTTCCACCGCCATGCTTTCTGAAGTTGCTCGTCTTCTGAAGATCACTATAGTTGGCGGCTCTATTCCCGAACGTTCTGGGGATCGATTGTACAATACTTGCTGCGTCTTTGGTTCTGATGGAAAACTGATAGCTAAGCACCGGAAGGTAGTTTTTCAGTCTTACCTTGAATGCCATGTCTTCTTGTAGAGTTAAGCTTATCTTGCTATCTGGAACTATGCATCTGACTGATCTTTTGTTCGAAACCCCTGTATTGTTTCTTTATTGTTCTATTCAAATCGGATATTTAATATAATAGGATAGTGGTTGATGGTATTGATGATCTCCTATGTCTTTTTTATCGCTTAGGAAGTTCTCTCTCCAAGTTTGCCTGTTTGTATTGATTAGGATCATGGCTCCCACTTTGAGGCATGTGATGCCTCTTTGTTGCAGATCCATAATTTCTGACACCCTTGTGTATGCACAGATACACCTTTTTGATATTGACATTCCCGGGAAGATTACCTTTATAGAATCAAAGTCCCTTACAGCAGGGGAGACACCAACCATTGTGGACACAGGTTTGATGTTCCTTTTGTTTTATAACGACTTATTTCCTTTTCCCAAATTATTCATCTCTAGGCGTGATAGCAGAGGCTTGTATATATCTTATTTGTATGTTTTCTATGATTTATTCAAATTTTTGTTGTCAAAAATCTTACGATGCTTCTATTTCTTGAATCCAATTAATGAGACATCTAGAATGGTTCTTTTACTTTCCACATGGGCTTTTTAGCTTGATAGCTTGACTGTTTAAATTACATAATGGCTTCTGGATGGTTTCATACTGTAGAGCCCCATTTGCTATATCTACCAGAAAATGCATTTGTAGTTTAGACATGTTTTTACTCCTAAAAGTGTGAAAATAAGGCCAGTGCTAAATTGTTATTAGCTATCAACTCATCAAGTTTTTATTTTTTATATCCAGCAGTAATTCTGCTTATTATTTTGTTCTTCTTACGCTATTACACCAGCCCAATACTGTATTCTGTTTTCTCGACCTCTATTCGACCATCTGACAAAAAGGCATCTATTGATTTTCTCCGTCTGTTGGAAGTTTAACCATGACTGGTTCGTGCAGATGTTGGGCGTATTGGAATAGGTATTTGTTATGATATTCGGTTTCAGGAACTGGCAATGATATATGGAGCAAGAGGTTTGTTTTATTTCCATTGACCAGTGAAGTAATTAAATTTAGTATTCTCTCTGTGGATATTGCCTGCTTTGACTAAACATTAATTCCAGCAGCATTCTAACATCTTTCAGTAATAATATCAACTTTTAGGTATCTACATTATAATCCTAGACATGAGATTTCTTCAGTAATATATTCGATGTAAATCGGCAAAGCCATATTTACAGCTATAGTAGTTCAGCCACCAGAGTCCTTCAGAAATTTACATTACATATCTGAAGTGATATCTTGGTTTAAACCCTTGTCAGTCTATCTACATTATTATCTACTGAAAATAAAAAAATCAGTTGTTCTTATGGCATGAATAAAGATGTCAAAAGCTTTCACATTGGAACCCTTCCCATTGCTCTATTGTACAATTTCAAATATTAAGAATGGTTACTTTGAAGCCTAAGGTTAGGAACGTACCAAATATCTCTTCAAGATCTTATGTGCATTGAGTAATGCCCATGCCATGATCATGTTTAATATATTCCTTTTTGTCAATTGAGGTCCATGTTTTTGGCAGTTTTCGAATTGATTGCCCTTTCCACTGGTCTATTACACCAAATTGGTATTAAAATTTTCATATTGATGGGTCCTGTTCGTGATTGCTGACAATGACAGCATTAAGATTTTGACATCAGGTGCTCACTTGATATGCTATCCTGGGGCATTTAACATGACTACTGGGCCATTGCATTGGGAGTTATTGCAGAGGGCAAGGTACTAATGTATTTTAGATATTGGCGTACTTTGCTTAATAAGTTGTGCAGGGATGAGATACAGATATTGTACCATTAACGCCCAAAGACTGATAGTTTTCTTTTCATATTATATGATGACTATTTATGATTTATATTTTTTTCTCTTCAACTCTCTGTGTTTCCCCTTACCCTATACTTCCCTGCCTTTGGTGATTCAATAATATCCTTTTTTCTCAATAATTCAGACTGCCGTAGTATTTGCTATTTTCTGCTTTACATGATGGCTGATATCATTGTACTGATTTTTTCTTTGCTATTTCTTATGCAGGGCCACAGATAATCAGGTACTTCCACACAGCCCTTTTGTCTTCTTTTAGATTAGTTCTACATCTCAAAATGAGTGCCTTGATTCTTTTATCACTATATTTAAGGAGAAGCATGTTGACACCGAAAAATTATACATTTGAATTTCCAAACTTCACCTCTTGAAAAGTGGAAAGAAAACTATCAATGTGTTATCTGGGAGATAGGAAAAGTATAAACCAGTTAATGTTTTGACTTTAAATATCAAACCAGTTAATGTTTTGACTTTAAATATCAACATAAATTATTAGACTAAGGGGGGAAGGGGCATTATCACTGGGACAGGAAAATATGGTTATTTTGGGTTTTACAATTGAGAATAACTCATTGAAGGAAGACTTGAGCTTAGAGAAAGTATTATCTTACAATGTAATGCACATTATTGCCCTACGATGCATTTATCCATCTGCCCACTCATATTCCAATGCATACATAGATTCCTCTTGCCTATTGTTTAGCATACTCGTTGTATAGGTTTTCTTCTGACAGAAACATATATGAATACATAGGATCGTTGTGCTTATGGTTTAACTTCATTCCTTTCAGTTAATAGGTTTTCTTTGGACAGAAAATTTATGAAGAAACTAAATGAGCTTCAGTTCATTACTGCATGCAGCTTGCAGTTTGACGGCTGCAAAATTTGAAACATGTAAACTACCAAGTGAAAATGAAATTCCTAGGGTTTCAATATACACAGTGATTCAATGTGTTTGATATGTTAAAATTTTGTATAGAGGCATATTTCAACTGCATCTCCTAATTAAAATACAAGTAATCTGCAAGCAAGGCATCACAGATTTGAACCTCTCCTTTTAAGTCATCCATGTAACAGTCAATACATTGGGTTCATCTGTGCTATACATACGAGTGGTTCTCATGGGAACTCCATTCCTTGTTAAATGAAAAATGGCAGTTGTACGTGGCAACTTGTTCGCCTGCTCGAGATGAAGGAGCTGGCTATGTGGCCTGGGGCCACTCTACTCTTGTAGGACCAGTAAGTGAATGCTTTCTTTTTCAGCTTTGTCAGTTTCTTTCTTGCTATCATGAAAACTGGGCAAGCTTCTGCACTGTAAGTTCTATGAGCAAAAGTGCTGATTGAAAGAAATGAATACGACAGTTTGGAGAAGTTTTGGCTACCACTGAACATGCTGAGGACATAATAATAGCGGAGATTGATTATTCGATACTTGAGTTAAGAAGGTGATGTGACTTTGCAACCCATCAAATAGTCCTGTTGCACAAAAATCTGGTAAAATGCTTATTCATTTGTATTCTCCCTCTAATCAAGTGCCAACTCAAAATCCAGGACAAGCCTTCCATTATCAAAGCAAAGGCGAGGTGATCTTTACCAGTTGGTTGACATTCAAAGGCTTAACTCTCAGTGATTCATGCGCAGAATATTAAAATATCTGTATGTTACATGAAGTTTGACTCGATGAATATGATGAAACCATCATGGCCTTTAGAGAATCTAGATTTGGCAATGCGAATTTGACCATTGAAATAAACTCTAAAAGAGCAGTCAACATGTATTTTCTCCAATTTTTTTTCCAATAGCACAGATCAAACTATGCCGATAAGCACAACTGTATTAGCGTGGGGTAGTGTAGTGACATTGCATATGGTTGGCTGCTATATATCCTTTACAACTACCTACTACATGCAATCAGAAGGTACTGGCATTCAAGAAGAGGACGACTTAAGAGTACATTAAATCTGGCCTCCCTTGAAATGGTTAATTTGCATGCCTGCGCTACATCCAATTAAGAGATATGTGTGTTTGTCTTTCTGTTGTAGATAAAAGCAGCGGAGATATATTTTCCCAAACGCGACACTTGATCATTCCCCAGAACTTTGAGACAGAGATCTATCTATAATATGTTGATGATGTCCACAACATTTACGGTGTGTATTATGCATTACAAGTACACAAAATGAAACGGATTAAAGGTTTATTGAAAGTGACAACAGAGAGCACAATGAAAGAAAGAACTACAATGTCACGCCTGCAAATGAAAGAACTAACTATCAAATGAGAAAAGGATGAATGGTCGTTTGGTAAACTACAGCTTTTAAAAATTGGAGCAAAGTTAATTAATACCGATAATAAAAATTAAAATCGAGAATGTTTACCAAATACTTGAACACAACCTGCATACTAAACTGGGAGTTCAAGTAAGGAGACATGATACAGCCCGACACAAGTAGTCCTCATCTTTGGAATGGAACTGGCATGACAGTGCCCGTTGAGAACTCTGTAATAATTAAAGAGCAAGATTGAAGCCATCAATCACTCATCAATCATCGTCGTAAGACTATTTTTGAGCGAGAGAGAGTAATAGAAGGAGGCATGCAGCGCACGTGACCATGGAGGCCCCAAGACAGCAGCCAAGTCATGAAGCTCACGTGCATGGGTGTCCCATCCACACCTGCAAATTAATTAATACATGCAACGACATAAATAATAGGGAAAATGACATTCAACCCCCCATCGTTTAAGAAAAGGGACAAAAAACTCCTCAACGTTTTAAAAAAGACTTATAACCCCCTTTCCGTTAACAAACACCGTTTGTTTTAACAGTAAATTTATTTTTAATTTTTAATTACTATTATACCATTATAATAAAAAAATTAATATATTAATTTGAGATATATCACAATTAATAATTTTTTAAAAGCTTAAAATTGAGATACAATTATTTTTTTGCCAAAATTATTTACTATAAATTATACCTTTGTAACAATAATAATATGGTTTTGATTCCTCAAAGAAAAAGGGTTTAATCAAATTTCGTTTTATTAGTAATAATCACATATGAAAGGTTTGATCATTAGAAATGTATAATTTATAGTAAATAATTTGGGCAAAAATGTAATTGTATCTCAATTTTTAGTTTTAAAAAAATTATTAATTGTGACATGTCTCAAATCAATATATTAATTTATATTTATTATAAGGGTATAATAGTAATTAAAAATTAAAAAATAAACTTATTGTTAAAACAAATGATATTTATTAATGAAAATGGAATTATAATTCCTTTTTAAAATATTAAGGAATTTTTTATTCCTTTTCCTAAACGTTGGGGGATTGAATGTCCTTTTCCCTAAATAATATAGAGAGGCGGAGGCAGACCCCAGCCTAAAGAGTCCCCATACGCAAAGTAATTCAAACTTCAAAGAAAGAAGAGGGAGGTGCTCAGTCCCATACAATATCGGCTTTGTTGCTGGGGAAAAAGAGAACTGTTCCTTTCTTCATCACGAATTCACACAAGTCAGTCATCGCCAACCCAAAACTTCTCCTCGGGATCCCCCCGACAAAGTCCCCACGTCTCCTTCTGAATGGGTAGTGGATGCCCACCGTTGGATACTCCACTGACTCTGACTGATCACATCTGGACGGCGATTCGTGATGGACCACAAATGCTCTTATTGGCTGTCTCATCCACGTGATAAATCTTCGGATGGAGGGCCAGCGGACTCTGGTTTCTTTATGTACGCTAGCATCGATCAACCAGGTGTGTCGGCCATGCATTATCACGTGGTGCGCTGCTGAGGGGGCAACATTTGGGTCCCATTTCAGATATGTTCCCCTGTGATTGGACGCTCAAGAAGTTGCTCCAGACAATTATTTTCCAATTTTTGGTTGATTTGCCCCGTCAAGGAAGCAATTGAAGGTTTAATCGGACGAAAATTTTTGACGTTGTTTTAATCACAAATAATGCGGGTTTTGTTATTGTCAATTCCCTGTTGATTAGCAATACGTGGTCCTCTGGCATTTATCTTAATTTTGTCGTGATTAAATGATTTAATGATCGAAACATGAGACGTAACTTCTTGCCGTTTGACTAAAAACATTACATACAAGACGACGCAGAGAGTGGAAGCGGTCGAGTATTGATTTCACCGACGGTTAACAATTTTTCGAGTAAAATATTTCCGAATAATTGTCTGGTAAGATGAGACAAATGATAAGGACGGGTCACGAAAATATCAAATTCAGTGGAGGTAATTGGAATTGGCAATTTATGGAGATCAAATTTAATATTTATGATTTTTTTAAAATTAACATAGTTAATTAGTCCTTAGCCCCAATTTGATAATATTGTAATTTTTAAAATAATTACTGTTAGTTGTGCTATAGAAATAATGAGTTTTAAGGAGAACCAATTAAATTCTTAGTAAAATTTGTGTGTAAAAGTATTGTAAGTTTTGAAGACAGTCGTATGCATATGGTAAATTTATTAGTAAATTGTCGTGAGAATATAAATAGATAAAATGGACATCATGTTGGATAAAATTTATTTGCCCATTTATTACCATGTATGTATATTTTTTTTATTGTGTATATATAAAAATTGATAACTAAAATATTTTTATTTTAATAATTTTATTTTTTATTTTGTTATCTCAATATATTTTTCAATAATAATAATCTCTTTATGTTAAAATTTTTATTTCTTAATTCAATAAGAATAATCTTGGATTTTTATAATATATTTGAGAATATATATAGAATTGTATTAATTATAAAATTGATTGTCAAAATTAAAATTTTAAAAGCTAATCTTTCCTACTTTTAAAAAATCTAATGTAGGACAAGATGATTTTACCAAAAGTGATTTTTAAAAAATTTATCAAATACCAAAACTAGCTTTCAGTTTTTGAAAATCAAATTTGAACCTCTTAAAGACAATTCTAAGTGGCCTCTTAGTGTGAACTTTCAGAGTAAGCAAAAATAAGGAAGGACATCTGCCTCTGTCTAGGAGAAAATTATAATTAAATGTGCTTCTACATGCATAATATGTTGCTTGTTCAATTATTAATAGTGTTATACCTACGCTTTTAAAATATAAAAATTGTACTCTATAAAAAAAATAAAAACAATATTATAAGTGATGTGATTTGCCTAAAAACATGTTTCTGTAACTTATTATTACGTAAAAATAAAATAATAAAATAAATAATCACTTAACACAAAATATTTTAAAACAATGTGACATTTATATGTCGCATTCATTATAAATTACAAAATTATATGTTCCAATTTTTTAATTTACGATCCAACACCGTGTTTAGATATTTTCTTAATGTACTTGCATTCATTTATTTTATTTTTTATCAGAACCCAAATATCTGCACTCATATAAATTAAGTTCAAATTTATTTTGAGACGGTCGACACCTAATGTTAAAGAATAATTTAAAAGGAGAATTGCCGATTTAAAAAAAAAAATCGTTACCAATTAACTGGTAATATAAATTCCAAACTAAAAGTTTATAAATCGATTAAAACTCGAATTTAGCAAGAATCATGAAACACTAACATTAATCTTGGAAATTGGAATTACTATCTTGATGTCGTTACAAGGCTACTTCGATTCCGAATCTGGGGGCAAAAGACTAGCCTACGCTGATCATCAAACAGGCGCATCACATCAGTTCAGCTGCAACAGTGACAGAAACTTTGCGACAGGTGGTCAGATACTATTGGATCAGATGTTCCTAAAGAGGAAACTGAATTAATGAGCGTGACGTATGCGTGTGGCAAAAGCGAAGGGAACGGACAGAGAGGAGCAGAGAGCACACTCCCTCTCACCGCACGTGTCAGAGTCTTATTGTATGTATTGAACAGTGATTCATTCACGTGCGAGCCGCGGTCCCACGCGCGTGATGCGAGCGAGATCAGCCGCGCATGGTTACTCGTGTGATCGCATCGTATGAGCTGTTTCTATTCGCTTCACATTGATCCTCGCCCTCCGTAAGACCGTAACCATAAACCTACTTACCTGCCCGTACTCCGTCGCCTTCTTTTGTTTACCAGATAAGCAAGTATATGAAAATTGACCAGTGCTATGTTATGTTAAACGTAATATACACACATTTACAGTAACAATTTTAATGGTGGGGTTCGTTACTGTTACTATGAGTGTGTGTACGTTACGTTTAACGTAACATAGGGTGATCCATAAAAATTATTTAGACTGAATTTACGACATTTTAAATTTATCCAGAACTTCAATTCTGACCGTAGCATGTCAAAAATTATTTATTGGCAACTTAGTTTGAATCACAGCTCATCGACAATCAAGAAAGCAACTTCATTCTATGCTTGCATTCATTCAATTTTTACATTTTAACGTAGTTCATGAGAACATATACCATTACAAGTGTATTAATTAAGTGAATGACCATAATATATCAATAACTGAAATAATTTCTGCTTTCAAAGCGCATGTTAATTCTGATGATTTTTTCGACTAATTAAAACAATAAACACTATTTTGAACTAAAATTAACACCATTATAACATATCATATAATGGATACGACTGCTATTAAATGAGAAATACAACGACTATTACAAAGTACAAATATGAGAACATCTCTAAACCATACTTTTTTTTTTAAATAATTCACTTTCTTGGGTATATTGATGTTGTAAATTTTTTGAGTTTTTGAGTCATATTGAATATATGAAAAGGGTGAAATTATCTTCTTCTTCTTTTTTAATGCACCATATTCTCTATAAAAAAAAAAAAAAACTCAAATTCTAATGGTATATTAGACACAGTGCCGGCTGAGTTTCCAACAAAAGACGGAGCGTTTTGTTGTAGACTCAGAATATAACATGGCATTGGATGTATGACGGGATTTAGAGATTAGAGGAAGCAGGGAAACAAAAACTGAAGGCAGTGGCAGTGGGTCTCACTTGAAACCCCCAAATATTTACTTCTCAAAAATTTGCCATTGGATTTTATTCCAGGAAAGTGCTTAATCTGCATACGATTATCTTGACCAAATACATGGGCGTATCAATACAACGGGAACCAAATTTGATTTGGGACCTACCACATATTAAATCTCTGCCCCAGATCCCTAAGCATCAGATGTGGATATTACACAACTTCATTGTCTAATTGCTGGTGGAAGCCACCTTGCATGTCACCTTACTTTAACCCTAAATCGAAATGGCTAAAGATTTAAGACACTGTTGAAGCCAATTCAACAGACCGAATCAATGACCTTTCTGCCTCAACTTCTCCTTTATCTACAAGCAAGGGCACATAAAAGAGTTTAAGAATGTTGCCTGCATAATAGCTTATGCCCTTATGTCTTTAGATGGATCAACAAGAACAAACCAAAATCGGAAAAACATGTGATCTTGACAACGATTATGGAAGCAGATCCTTTGCTAAATCTGTAATTTAGGGTTTAATAAATTAATCCGGGCCACTGCCAAGTGCCATCTTTTTCTCTGTCGAGTTAATGATGTTGTTTTGTTTTCCTTGTTTTAATTAATGTTGCGGAGAGAAACAGATGGATGCAAATGGCTAGCCAGGTTTTGCAGAAAACATGAATGGTCTTGCATGTGACAAAAAGCTTTATAGCTTATTCCTCCATCAACATTTCAATGGTTCCATCTCACGTGCACATGGCTACGAATAAGGTCCATGCATGGATCGATCGATTTAGGAGTTTGGAGTTTGGACCATCTCGTGCTGCAGAGTTATGTGTCATGTATGTGTGTTGACACTTGCCAGGTCATTTTCGTTACAAAGATTATTGATACTCATAAATGTACGACTTACAAATCATAAATTTTGAGTTTGACACTTTAGTTTCATTTTGTAAATCCCTACGCTCTTTAAATATTTGTAACAATATATTTCAAACTTTAACTCAGACGTAATGAATGAAGGGGGATCCTCTTCTTATATAAATTTTTATTTTTTAACGTTCAATTTACATTTGATTACGTGTACTTCTTATCTAGTTTTGACTATCTAATTACATGTCCAATTTCTTACAAATGGTTTACATATACTTTTAAATCATCCAACTACATCATTTTTTTTATTATTTTTCTTTGTGAGAAGTGGGAGACTTTGCAAGATGACCCCCAAAATGCTTAGCAAATCATTTCGCGAGACATAAAGTTATAGTTGACCATATAAGACTGAAAAAATGATTGAGATTGTGGCAGACAAATCCTTTCGTTATGGCTTCAAATCAACTTAAGGGCGTGTTAAGTCTTAATAAGCAAGAGGAGCATTATTAATTTCAGAGCTCAAAATGGGACAAACAGGCTCCTTGGGGTTAAAATTTTTATGATTACAAGTTAACTTTTAGAGGCTCCTGCGATTAATTAGTAATTACCCATGGTTAAAACTCAAAATCATCGATATTATTTCATGATTAAAGAACCCATCTTTCGTCCACTAGTTTTTTTTAACCTTTTTAACTGTCATATTTGTCCCATTTTTGGTAATAGAGCTTCTATTACTTTCAAATTCAAAAGATTAGACAAAGCAAAATGGGACCCGTAGGCTTGAAGTACAAAATCCTGTAACTCGCAGTAAAGCAGATTCTCTAACATTTCGTCTGCATCCGTATTTTTGGCAAGCTTTAATTTATTGTCGTGTTTAATGGGGAATATAATGCACCAAAATTATTATTATTAAAAAAAAAAAGCTAATCACTTCAACCCCCCCAAAAAAAAAAAAAAAAAAAAAAAGATGATTCATGATATTTCTGTATTGCTCTTTGATTGACATCCTTAAAGCGGCTCACTGATTGAATAATTACAACAAATACATGTGGGGTGCTCTCTAATTGCATGTATAATGCACAATCGTCCAAGCTTTTTAGCTCCCATGCTCGCTGTTGAATCCAATTATTGAAGAATTCATCTTAAACCATTACTTTTGCTAACACCGCAATCGTAATCCAGATGCCTACCAAGAATAAATGTGTATAAATAAGCAAATAATTTAGTACTTCACCAATATAAAAACAATATACGTAGATGCAAGGTAGGCAAAAATAATTATATGAAGATTACAAACTCCTACTAACAACCATAAAAATACAAAATAAATAAGAGGGAAAATATAAACGTAAAATAATTCCATGACTGGTTTAATTTATCTAAATATATTACATTAATTGTCCTTGTGTTATATATATGGTTCCTTTCAATAATTTATTACGACCATGCCAACTCATGGGATATCATCATAAACCAACAACAACGAACCTTCCCCTTCTAGCTACCTTCTATAATTATAAAATTATTTTTCTTCTCGTTCGAGGGAATTATTAATTAAGATACTGCCTCCATTTCTAGCTGCTTCGTACTTCTGCAGAGAATATATATACATATACATACACACACAAACACATGCACATTAAGCAAGCAAAACCCAAATTCATTCATGGAAAATTAAATTAAATTAAATTAAATTAAAATGTGCTTGCTATGTTCTGATATGAAGATTTGATAATGCCTAATAAATTATAATTTTCCATATTGGGTGTGTTTGGGAGTGAGGTGCTGTAGCTTTTAAGCTGCAGCTGCTGTGAAGTAAAAGCTACAGCTGTGGAGTAGAAGTTAGGAAAAAAAACTTGCCCAAAGTCCAACTACAAGTATTACCAAACACCTTAGTAGCTGGGTTTTGACAGCGCAGCTACCTCACCACACTCCCAAACGGGCTAATTATCTTTACCAGTCCACCAGCACATTTAAAATTAATAAATAATTCCACTGAAAATTCAGTTCATCTGTTCACATCCATATTTGCTAAAACCTTCAAAGGTCCAGCTTTTTTTTTGTCCTCCTTCAAAAGAGTGTAAGTTACGTACCCTTTTTTTTCAAAATAAAAAAACACTTAAGTTATGTACTTAAATCTAATAATAATGATCCTGTGTGGAGCCATGTACGATTACCAATCTATACCATCAAACAAATCACCATCCAATACCAACACACGGACCCACCTGTATGGCACGTTAACAGTTTAAAGGCAAACGCTAATGCTGTATGATATACTACACGATCAACGGCTCCAAATTCAATTTTGAAAGTCTAAGCAGGGGGTAATCTGGAAAAAGAAAAAAAAAAAAGGATGGGTGAAAAATAATGCCACGTAAGCAGATGCCAAGCTGGCGTTGGCTCCAATTAGGATGGATGGAACATACATTGATTCACATGCACGCGCACGAAAGAGCTTTATAAAGCCTCTAAGCTTCTGTACCCTTCGCTTCACCTTCAATCAAAAGCGTGCAATTTTGCTCTCATTACTCTCTCCATCTCTTCATCAATTGCTAAGAGGCTCTTAGCCTTTGCAGTTCCTAAAAGTCTCTATAAACTTCCTCTTCTAGCTTGTTTTTTCTTTTTTCTTTTTTTTATTTTGTTAGACGTTTTACTTGTCACAAAAAGCAATGTACAAGCGGGAGCAAAAGCTTAGAGAAGATAGATATATGCAAGAGCGAAAGAACCCATCTTTCTCTTCGAGTCTTCTCGATGAAATCTACCGTTCAACCGACGACGGCGTCGCAAAGTCGCCAGACTTGAAGTTCTACAGAGAAACCATGAATACCAGACAGAGCAGAAGCAGGGGCAGAAGCAGCAAGCCAGTTGAAGAAGAACAAATGTCAAGCCTTCAGCGGGCTTGTTTGATCGAGAAGTGGATGGACAAGAAGGTTGGCGAGAAGGCAAACGCGAAACAGAGGCAGGTTTGGAATGACTGCGAGAGGAGGTTGCATCGTGATCATGACCATGATCAGGATGTTATGTTCTTTAGCTCCACTTCGAGCTCATCAGATTCGAGTTCCGGTGGATTCTCATCGTCTGATACGGATTCATTGTACGGCTCGAGATCGGGAGCTTCTTTTTTTGAGCCCCGAAGGCCTAAGCCTGTGAGGACTAGCGTAGCAGCAGCTCAGGCTCAGCCAGAGAAAGCAAAGAAAACAGAGAGAACAGAGAGGGCTGCTCTGTTTTATGAACAGAGAGAATTGCATTTGTTTGATGATTATCAGTATCGTCACTACAATTCCGCCACACCAAAGCAGCTTGATGGCACCGATCTCATAAAGTCAAAATCAAGGGCCTTGAAAATTTACAACAATCTCAAGAAAGTGAAGCAGCCCATTTCGCCCGGTGGTCGCCTCGCAAGTTTCATTAACTCGCTTTTCACAGCAGGAAACGCAAAGAAAACAAAGAATTCAGCAAGCTCGCTGAACGCAAGTTATGATGATGATGTCATGAACGCTGTGAGGGGCTCAAAGTCAGGGCAGGTATCAACTTGTTCTTCGGCTTCTTCGTTCTCAAGATCATGTTTAAGCAAAAGCTCGCCTTCTACGAGGGAAAGACTGCGCAATGGGGCTCAAAGAAGCGTCAGGTTTTACCCAGTTAGCGTTATCGTGGACGAAGATTGCAGACCATGCGGTCACAAATGCTTATACGAGGAAGATAATACAAGCTTAATGTCGGTTTCAGTAGCTACAGCTTGGAAAATTGGGAAATCACCGTCAAGAAAGAACGAAGTCGAGCGTGTCGGAGAAATGGCTCGAGAGTTCTTGAAAGATTACCACCAAAATCAGAAGAAAAATGATGTTATTATGCGAGATGTTCGTGTTAATTATGATGATGATGATGATGATGCGGCCAGTTGTTCAAGTTCGGATTTGTTTGAGCTTGATCATCTTAACGTTATTGGAAACGATAGGTATTGTGAAGAGCTTCCGGTGTATGAAACCACTCATGTTGGTACCAATCGTGCCATTGCTAATGGCTTGATAATGTAACTTTTATTAATTTGTCATGTGATACAGCTAAAATCCAAGCTATTGTAAATTATTGCTTAAGTTTTGTTTTGTTGTGCTAAATTGTTGATGATAAAATTTTGAGATTTTATTTTTGTGTCATATTTTATGACTTATAAAATGTGAATGCCGAAAAAGGAACAAAGCGATGATGGGATGGGATTTTCTGAAAAAAGTGACAAGTTGAATGGGGATGCGTTAATTCTCTCGATGGATTATCAAGAAACTGGAGAGATACTGACAGTATTGATAGGAGAAGAAAAAAGAAGAAAAGAGAGAGAGAGAGAGAGGGGTGGGAAAATGAAAGATTCGAGATCGTAATCACAAGCAAAATGAGAGGAGTGATGGTAAAGGCAAAGCCAGATCTTCGCCCATGGGAATAGAGAAAGTTGAGAGCTTTTGCTTTCTTTTCTCTTTTTCTTTCTTGAATTGAATTGAATTGAATCAATGTGTTGGCAACATTGCCACTACTATTCTCTCTTGTCCCAAAAACCAAAGAGCCATACCCAAAAGAGGACACGCCTGCTCTGGATGCCTAACCCTCTCAAACAAGTCTTCTCCCAAAATGGTATCCTCATCATTCTAATAATTTACTTTAATTTTACTATTTTTATTGACATGAACCACTTGCTCTCAGGCTCTTCAATTTCAAAGGTAGAGTTTAGAGACATGCTCAGGCTCTGCTCACAATTGGTGAAGGTCCCTTTTTTTTTTTCTGACAGATCTCAGTAACTGGAATACTGCAAACTTGTTATTCCAATCATAGCTAAACCCTAGCACTTTGGAAATGATTCAAATAAATAGCCAAAACTCTCGTTGTTATAAAAACTCTTTGTATTAGTGAATTCCGTATATTTAAATGGAGATAAAGATAATAATTATAGTACGTTAATCACCATAGATTTTATGGTGCATAAATATATTCTTACCTTCACCTAATAATAAATGAGATTGATTAACACTAAAAACATCTTCTATTGACTTAAATTTTAAGAATTTAAGTGTCATTTTACCTTTCTTTTGTTAGTGGAACTTTCTCGGACCAATAACTTACACAAATTATTGCACCAAAATCAATGGAAATCTAATAAACATGTACACTTGCGAGTCATTGTTAAAGGTGATGGAATGTGAGGTTAGTTTACAGCAAGATAGAAATGTCCTTCCTTCTTTATTAACTATCTCTCCCTTGTGACAGAAAAATAATTGCGGTGGGCGACGTTCGGGCAAATTTAGATTGAAAATTGAAGTATAACAATGATAAGGGGTCCCATTCGAGGAATCTTACAAATATGGTTGCCATTTAATTGACTGCATTAACCATACTCCATACTCCATATTAAAAGCTTATGTGTGTATTGATAACATTATTAAGCATATGCTCATGCCATCGCATATTAAGTGTTATTATCACTTGTTACGCGGCTAACACAAGTCTTTGTCTTACATATTAAGCTTCATCACCGTGTAAACGTATAATTATAAATCATGACAACGAACACATGGATTCCTCCTTGAACTATACGAATCTGAAAGGTCTCCTTGAATTTAGCTATGCATGAAGTGAAAATGTGGAAATGTGAGATGAGAATAATAAATTCTTGAGAGGATTCATGTTCATTGTGAATAGACCTAATAATGACCTATACATACATAAATCATAAAATTAATAAAATTTAGTACGTGACAAGCATGCAGAAGAAGCCCCACTCAAAAGAATCTCTCTTAGTCAAAAATCTAACATGATCAAATCATTAGAAGCTTATTTTTTAGGTGTTCGTGGATTCGTAACTAATTCAAACAAAAATTATTTTAAAGGTTTTTCTAATGGGTTTGCTTTATAGTTCCAAGTGTGTAAAAAATTAGTTAATAAAGTTGGGTGATTATGTGAGATTAAATTATAGGACTAAACAATGCAGTTATTGGGATTAAAAATTGATTAGGAGGGGCTGATCAATCCCCTAAACTTGATTTGTTAATGTGTAAATAAAAGATTCCGTACAGTTGGTGAGGCAGGGAAATGATGAGAAGAATATTAATGGGAACATTAATTTCACATTTGGATGGTGAAGAACTGAAGATTGAAAGTTAAAAAGAACAAATTAAATTAAAACCTAATTGCCTAGGCGTTGACTATTCTGGCTAGTTTCCCTCCCACCACAATCATGATATTCGACTTCTCATATTCATTGCTCTTTGACATTTGTTTGTAATTGTTTTTGTTTATATATTACTCGTTATAATTGATTCGGCTCATACTATGAAACAATGGCTAAATGGGGGTTTTTTTTTTTTTAAATTAAGAAAAACTTTCAACATTAAAAAGACTACGACGATATGAAAAAAAGATAGCAGTAAATATAAGAGTTATGTAGTTTTTAACTGAAAATTCTTGAAGTGTAAATGCTTGCACTCGGGAAAAAAAAAAATCGGACTTTGAAAATTTTTATTTGACTTTCTAAATTTAACAAGTTTAAAAGATTTCCAACACGAGGGAACAATAAATTAGTTATAAAGAATTGTAGTAGAGATGAGATTTTAATTTATAATTTTACTTAGTGATTTATATATGGTTCCTAATAATAAACTAGATCTCTTTAGAATTTTCTTTTTAGCCCAATCTCCACCTCATCCATTTGAGCAGAATTTAAACTCCAAAATTTTTATTTTCAGTAAAAATTTTACCGACTCAACTAGTTGTAGTAGAAACCCATACTCTCATTGAATTTTCTCAGGGAATTACAAACGGTTCAAATTGCTATATATGCATCTATTTTTTTTTTTCTTTTTCCTGTGCATTTGCATGGTAAGACAGTCGATGACATATTAACTACCAAATGATGATGAAGAGCTCTAGGCAGTTAGCTTGTTGTTGTTGTTGTTGTTATTATTACTATTATTATAGTTCCTTAAATTCCAATCTAGCTCTTTCTAAAGAATAAGAAGATAAGAATTGTTCATTGTTTTTATCATTAAGCGATGATCAAACAGTGCTGGCATTACAAACGTTACCAAAACAGGCAAAACTCACCCAACAAACAATCATACGTTGAATTTAAAATGAGATATATATATATATATATATATACGAATTTTCAGGGTCTCACCAACCAACAATTATTTTCTGTAAAATTCTCTTCTTCCATCAAAATATCATCATCTAATTTGTATCAACTAATTAAATTGCTGTTAGGTATGTCCATAAACGAGCTGTATATATATACACATACATACATATAGCCGTTCCAATTTAAACAAATTAAAACCGCGTGAAAGTTGGCCATTGAATAGAATTTGGTCCACAAGATGATTTACATATGCTTTTGCTTTGCTTTGCTTTACTAGTGAAAAAGACAAAGACGTTTAATCAATCGGCGATCCCTAGGCCTTGAGTTTCCACGCCATATCTAGCAGCTTTAATTTCTTTTCCCTATCATTCAAAGTACAAAAGCCAATGTTGAAGATGATGTTTGATCGATCCATCCATCAAAAATGCATAAGAACATTGTCTTTTTCTTCCCCCGCTTTTCAATTTCTTGCTTCACAAACAACATTATTAATAACAATCATAGTAACTCTAATTACCAATTGGTTACGTCAAAAGCTGGTGTCATTTGGAGCTATAGCTAAGCCCCCGTGCGCACCCACTGGTCATAGGCTCATCATACTTTGGACTAGAAGGACCACTCTACTCAGTTCACTTGTTTATGTGGTCCAGACTTTGCTGCTAGGCATTGGCCTCGAATTTTAGTGAATCACGCCCAGTTATCTGTTTCGTCATTTACGTTAAAATTTACTTTGACATTATCGCCCATCATAGCTACCTTTTCAGAAGAAAATTACAAGTGTGTCACGGTCGATATTCCCTCATGATCAAAGTGTTGATATTCACTATGAATTGAGGGATGAGAATGAATCAAAAAGGTCGCCGAGACCAAGAATCAAACACTTTGGAAATCATACTGTTTGACTATTGCTAAATTATGTATAATTAAAGTATTAATTCATCAAGAAATCCGCAAAAATTAAGCACTTGATGACAACTATACATTTCTATAATTACCACTAGACTGTGTGTATGCATGCTTCCCCTCTCGTTGCCTGCATTAGTTGGCATCAGAGTTTAGCAAGTAACAAACAATAGCATAACATGAATATTGCAGGCACCCCTCAGATGAAAAAGACCGGTCTATTGGGGTCACGAAAGTCGCCGGTGGTGAGCTCTGCGGGGCAGCAAAGAAAGCCCACCAGCACTGGCCACTCTCGTGGATGTTGTCGCGGATTTAGTGATTGCATGAGCATGGGGTCAATGGTCTCAAAAAAACAACAGAATCCGCAATGCCAGCAGCAACACCACTGTCACCAATCTACATTAAAATTGGAAGAGCAGGTAGTTTGGACCAAAAGTAAATCTGATTAGGTTCATGGTGGTGGAACTATGTTAAGGCCTAGAATTGAAGATTGAAAACTTTTCAGAAAAAAATAAAGCTTTTAAACTGAAGTTTTATTGTTGATTCCCTCAAATTTGCTCTTCTTATGTTATAATCCCGGTAGTGCGTGGCTGATTGCATACACACAAACCTTATAAATTTAAATTTGAGTGATTTGTGTACAAGATTTAGTTATATCCTGAAAACTTTTTACAATGTAGATCATTTTACGTATCAAGAAAGCACACAAAGAATGAAAGGAGTGCGTGTATTATTAGCTTCTTCATTCTTCTGTGAAAGATTGCTGTGCTCTCACATAATAGATAACAGCTCTGCTGTTACATAATATATAATCTTTGAAGGGTAGGTCTATTTCGGCTAGATAGGCCCAAAAAAGTGGTGAACCTTTGATCCAAGAGTTGTATGCAAATTAAATTATGTTCCATTTTTTGGGCTCATTGAACAGGTGGGAGATCTAACAAGGGAGGTCTTTGATGGGTAGGTCTATGTCGGCTAGATAGGCCCAAAAAAGTGGTGAACCTTTGATCCAAGAGTTGTATGCAAATTGAATTATGTTCCATTTTTTGGGCTCATTGAACAGGTGGGAGATCTAACAGGGGAGGTCCAAAGGCAGAAAGAATTACGGATCATATACAGGAAGAGACTAGAAAGAACGCAAGACTATCTACGCCACTGTCTTCAAATAGCACAGGACAATGGAGTGTTGGAGCTCATGACTAACAACAAAGAAGATCAACATCAATCTCTTCTTTCCTCCAACACTGGCAGCGTCATTGCTAGTCCTCTAGTTCAAACTCCTTTGCACCAACATTCTCATCAAACTCCTTTGCACCGTTATTGTAGTCAAACTCCTTTGCTACAACAGTCTGATCTTGCGGTTACAGTCAGTCAAGCAAAAATGAACGGATGGTACATTGACCCCAAAGAGGTAAGGGTTCTGTAAGTGGGTACCCATGGTGATGGTGCATTTCATTCCAAGTTGGTTTTTGTATTTTAAAAAATACAAAGATCAATTGAGAATTTTCTTGTTTCTAAATGCTTGATGCTGACAGTTCATAACATTATTATCATCACATGCAATATTAATTAAAGGCATGATGCATGTAATTGGGAATAAACAGATAGATTTGCAAGAGAAAATAGGCCAAGGAACTACAGCAAACATCTACAGAGCCATTTGGAGAGGACTTGACGTTGCAGTGAAGTGCATATACCCTGATTTTTTTCACACGAACGAAAACGCCGTAACATTTTTCGCACAAGAAGTGGACACATTGTCAAGGCAGCGACATCGTTTTGTGCTGCAGCTGATGGGCGCGTGCCTGGAGCCTCCGTATCGCGGCTGGTTGGTGACGGAGCTTTTGGGCACGACACTGAAGGAGTGGCTGCATGGACCAGGCAGTCAGAGGCGAAAAGAGAGAATGGTCCCGCTTCCTCCTTTTGAAGAGAGATTGGCTAGAGCCTTGGAAATTGCTCAAGCAATGCAATATCTGCATGAGCAGAAACCAAAGGTGATTCATCGAGACTTGAAGCCTAGCAACATTTTCTTGGATGATGCCAAGCATGTAAGAATTGCGGACTTTGGTCATGCTCGGTTTTTGTCTGATGGAGAGATGGCACTCACCGGCGAAACAGGCAAGAAACAACGTCACATTTTATTACTTCTCCCTTAAATTATTATCTATGCACTAAATTTATGATAGAGTGATATGCCTTGTTTCAAGTTCAAGGGGTGGACAAAAATCAAATCAGTTTTTATTATCCCTTATCTCATGATTTAAATTTGCGTGATCAGTTAAATAAAAATACTTAAAATCCACTCAATTCATCCTTAGGGCAATACATAATATATTTAGTGGTAAGCTACATTATTAAAAGGAATAAATTTTAAAATGTCATAATATTGTAATTGGATTTGAAGGGCCAAATAATAAAATTGCATAAAAATAGGTAAATTGCGGTCTAACTCTTATTTATCTTGTTGAGTTGTGTCCCATATTAGATAGTAAAGAATAGTTACTCGGGTTCATAAGTAGGATGAGTCATTCTACTTAATAGACTAATATTTTGGATAGAATATCTAAATATTCTAAATCAAGCCCCCCAACAAAATTGAATCTTTTTTTAAACCTCTATGTATTTCTACCCTTGTTTTGTGCACTTAATGCTAGAAATTTTATGCTATTTTTATCATTTCAGGAACTTTCGTGTATATGGCACCAGAGGTGATTCAAATGCGGAGCCTTATAGTGAAAAAAGTGATGTTTATAGTTTTGGTATTATTCTAAATGAGATCATTACTGGAAATCATCCATATATTGAAACAGACTACAAACCAGCGAAGGTATGAAGAGCTTAATTATTAGATATTTAATTATGTTCGTATGTGGTCGGGTAGGGTGGGGGTGGGGGTGGGGGGAAGGGGAGTGGGCGGAGGGGGAAGTTCAAGAATGACAATCATTTTCCAAAGCATTTGAAATAAGCGTTGTTTTCTGAACATGATTAAAGAGTAGTAATACTAACCAAAGCTAGTGTTATTTATTTATTGGGTATCTGAATTGTTGATAGATTGCTATGGAAGTTGGAGAGGGGAAGCTAAGGCCTGCTCTTCCGGAGGAGGATGGGCAACTGAGAGAGCTCATTGAGCTTATTTGCCTTTCATGGGATGGAGATGCTTCTGTTAGACCATCCTTTTCATCCATTACCTGTAGTCTCAAAAATATTCAAATGAAAGTTACAGAAACTATTTGAGATTAGTAATTAACTATATCAGAGTTCAAGTAGTGTTCGGATGTTACAGCGCATTTTAACTATTTAAGCACTACTGTAAATGTATATATATACTTATTTTCTCGTAAATTCTGACAATAGAGAAATATTATATTATCAACTCTATTTATACGATAGAGATCCTCTACTCATGTTAGATTTCATCTTACCAAATATATGAATGTGATTAAAAAAAAAAAATTATAGAGTTAAAATATCTCATATCGTCTGAGTATAACTATTGGACTAGTAATATAACCTTGCGGTAACTTTCAGACTATAATTTAACCTTTGAATATCTATTAAGCTTATGAGTTCCTATAGGTGGGTGGGCTCATTTTCCATAGTTTTTACCTTCTTGGATTTATCTGCAATAAGTTTAGGTTGTTCTATTATGATTTTGTAATTGAATTATAATTTTGGAGATTACATACTTAGTAATCTTATTATTTGAGTGAAAATTGGATCAAATTCGATGAAGTTATTGAGACAATTGTGAAATATTTGATAAGTGTGATCGACAAATATTGAATGGCTGTACCGAGCACGTGATGTGTGGACAAACCTAATTTTTCTCTCGCAACAATCGTGAAAGGAGTACAGTGGAGCGGCACACAGATACTCCACTCAAGTCCCTTTCACAACGCACTCAAGGTGATTTCATTAGGTTCATTAGAATCCGCCCCACACTCCTATTAGCTGCAGATACTTCAAAGACTTTCAATCACACACAAGTGGAAGACTTTCAATCACACACAAGTGGAAGATAAAGTGGATATTTTTCTGAATTCTTCCAAAGAATTTACAAAAGAGAGCTGGACCAGTCACAAACGAAGATGTAAATTAAGGTAAATTATTACCCTGTGATCGGTGATCACTCTAATCAAAGACAATGGAAAGGAGAATCTATGAAGCAGCGGTGGACGGCAGTGTAGCTTCTTTGATTCACTTGCTTCAAGAGGATGCTCTAGTTCTTGATAGATTCATGGTGAGTTGTCACTCTGAGACTCCTTTGCACATAGCTTCAATGCTTGGACATGTAGATTTCGTGCAGGAAATCGTTAGTCAAAAGCCTGAGTTAGCCGGAGAGCTCGATTCCCGAAAAGCATCCCCACTCCACTTGGCAAGTGCAAAAGGGTACCTTGTTATAGTGAAAAAATTGGTATCCGTTAATCCTGAAATGTGTTATGTTCGCGATCGAGATGGGAGAAATCCTTTACATGTTGCAGCCATCAAGGGTCATGTTAATGTCTTGAGAGAGTTAGTTCAAGTAAGACCCCAGGCAGCTCGAATGTTGATGGACAGAGGTGAGACAATTCTACATGCGTGTGTGAGATATAACCAGCTGGAGTCAATGAAGTTTTTGTTGGACATATTGGGTGATCGCGAGGTTGTGAATTATAAGAATAATGATGGCAACACTATCTTGCATCTGGCAGTAGCTGATAAACAAACAGAGGTATGCTTAACTTATCAAATGAGTTACAATTTTAACTGATAAAATCTCATTTACCATTAATCTTTCTGTATGTCCATGAATATTAATTTTTAATTTTATGTTCTTCACGACCTAATACAGTAGTTTTTAAAGGATAAGGATCATTAGGTTCTCTGTTTCAAGGTCAAATCTACAACATGTTAAGTTACTGTTCGACTTATGTATATAACTTAAGTTTACAAGTGTTCTGATCAACAGTAGAAATTAAGAGTGAGCTAATAATTAAACCTCCTTCGGTAGAACCAATATATCCATTCCAAATATATATATATATGTATATATATATATTAGAAGTGTTTAAATCTGAAATTTTAAAGTGTGGGAACGTCCGAAAAAACGCATAAACCATGCGGTTTAAGTATTTTAAATTTTAAAATTTTTCTAAATATTTCCCGCACTTTATGATCCTGAACTAAAAAGCTATTGTATATATATCCATTCAATTTAAACAGAAGAGAAAGTTTTACATGAGTCAATTCATTGATTTAAATTTGTTTCCTCTCATTATATAATTGGTATATCGCATGTCATTGATATCTCAAAATTTGATTAGATCAGCATACAAACGATCATTTGGTGTGCCTATCCCATAAAAAGCTTCCTGTTTTTACACTTATCAAATGTTTTAATTTACTAAAATTATAATATACTTTAGTTTATGGTATTGTCTCCCTCCTTACAACAAGCGAAGATCTTTTAACTTAAGCTTTCAAGTTTAGTGGAATAATCCATAGAAAGCCATGGGCATTCTTGAGAATTGAATGCAGCACTTGGTGAATATATATATGACAAAATAATTAAAATGAAACTAACTTGTTTTATTCGGTACATTTCTTGTAATTGTCTTGAATTTTCAGGCCATAAAGGTTTTGACAACTAGTACCACGATAGAAGTGAATGCTCTGAATGCAAATGGCCTCACAGCATTGGATATTTTACCACAAATCAAAGGAGACGAGAAAGACAGCGAGATCGTTGAGTTACTTGGACGCGCTTCAGCAATCAGTGCTCGTGATGAAGGGAAGAAGAAGAAGAAGAAGAAAACCAAAACCCCATCAAAATCCCACGTAAATAACGAGAACCTAGCAAGGCAAGATGAATATGATTGGCTGAGAAAGAAACGCAGTACCTTAATGGTGGTGGCATCACTGATCGCAACCATGGCGTTCCAAGTCGGGGCGAACCCTCCCGGCGGATTATGGCAAGACAATTTCGTTGGCGACGCGAAAACGCCAGCACACAATGCGGGGTCTTCAATTCTGGCTGATCTAAGCCCGGAGGCATACGGTCACTTCCTCACTTCAAACTCTATAGCCTTTGTAGCGGCTCTCAGCATAATATTGTTGCTCGTTAGTGGGTTACCAATTAGGAGCAGGATTCTCATGTGGGTTTTGATGGTGATAATGTGGGTTGCAATTACGGCAATTGCTGTCACTTATTTACTTTCCATGTCTGCATTCACTCCTGCTCATCAAGCGAATACGTATGCTTCCGTTATTGGATATGTAATTTTGGTGTGGATTGGCTTGTGCGCGATCCTTTTTTTCGGCCATACGATTCGACTAATGGTGAGGATCATCAAGTTTATTAGAAAATTAATCAGGAGACAACGAAGGAGATCATCATCATCGCCATCATCTTCCTCAGGCTCAATGTTGGTGAACCACCGTGCAAGTGCAGCATCTAATTTGGGCAATTTAAATAACGTGTAGAAAAGGATGCCATTTGCACAGAGGGATGTTTCCCTTGTATTGTACACGTGTCTAGTTATAGTAAAATTGATGTACTTTTTTTATACATTCGTAACATCTCTTTGAAACTTTATGACAACCCACTTTATATATTATTTTTTCTCTTTGATAAACTTTAACCGGATTTTTGGAGTCCCGTTGCACTCGCAGAGACTCAGTTTAAACACTGGAGAGGGGCTCAGCTATTAGTGACTAAATGGCCCAACATTCTATACTCAACTCAGCTCGTCCTGATTGTTTGTGTATTCAAAAAGGTGTTGAGATTCTTAAAAGATAGCTTTACTTGCATTGACCTCCTATGGCGAAAGCAAGAGTTGGGGTTCCAATCAAAGGGGAACACGTTTAATTTGAACATTGGAGAGGAATCCAATTCAATATCATCCCGGCCCAGTCTCCCCTTTGGATTAATTAGGCCCATATAGTCAAGCCCAAGCCCGCAGCTTATGGTTCCTTGTGACAAACACAGCGTTTCACTCTTAATAGACCACACACACACATATATGTATGTGTGTGAATATGATGTATTCGATTTTTATGTTTGAATCCTTCGTAATTCCCCCCTCCCCTCAATCATTAGTTATATGCCTAACATTTTATGAACAAATTGAATCTTAGTGAATGATTAGATGCTTAACATATTATCTAAATAATGTAATAATAGCATATGACATGGCGGCTAAGGCAACAGCAAGTTCCATGGACACGATAACCTCGTCAAAATGGTCTCTTTCAACTGGTGGGGTAGTTGAACGAAATTAGAGAATGTTGAATGTGACATAGGCTTACGTTAAATTCGCTGCCTTATCACAACCTGAAGAGAAAATGTTTTTTGCTACATTAAATGGATCTCCTCATAACAACAACGATTGGAAAATCGAGTTATTGCAATCAATCAATCAATTGCGGGCCATTATTTCCAATTAAAGAAGGATCAGTTATGCGTCTCATTCTCATGACACCCTTTATTTTATTTTTCGTTTATGAATTATGTAGTCCACGTGTACAATTTTGGATCTACTGCAAAATTAAATTTAATATATTTCGTGGAGTGGATAAATAAATTTTTTGAGTCTCTCAAATCGATCGTTGCCCTCAATAATTATTGGGGGCATAAACCTCAAGATGAAGGTTGATGTAGGTCGAAATAATCGTTAAATATGTCATTTCAGCTTTAATTTTTTGTCCAGTTTTAAACATTTTGTGGTTGTCGTTTCGTTAATAATTTAAATATCCACGAATATGATAGAGCCAATAAAATTAATACCATTACCAGATGCTACGTGGTACATCTATACTTTTTTTTCTTCTTTTTTGCCATTTGTGATTCAATCCAAAATAGAAAAAAAAAATATGCAAAAGCTGTTACAATACTGATGAATTTTGGTAGGAAGTGTTTAATAACATAAATAAATAACATCGAAAATATGAAGATGAGGGGATTATATGATTATATGATATTAAGACTAAAGAGCAAAGTACTTACTTGATTGAAGAACTGAAAATTGATAATTGTACATTTTATGAGAGCAATGATGGGCATAGTTGATGGCAAACGGTGATCCCACGCAAATGTGTGGCTTTACTAGCTCTTCTTTCCGAAAAATTCTACAATACCTTAAATGTATAATAATTAATTGATACATACATGACATATGTAATTAAATTTAATATAGTCATTACTTGCAAGATAATTTTTTAAAATAAATACACACATATCATAATATTATTTATTTATTATATAATTAACATAATATTTCAAATATATTTTAAAATTTCTCCTTCTTCTCTAATGGAACAAACCTATTGAGCAAGTGATTGGTATAGAGTGGACAGCCACACACCTTTACAAAACAAAAGCGAATATGTACATCTGCCCCGTTGGGACTTGGGACTATCTTTGTACATTGTCATCATAATATTTCATGCCACCACGTGCTTGACAGTCCAAATAAAAAAAAAAACCAAAATTTGATCCCCACGTGACGAACATATTAGATGTTGAAAGAGACTTTACTTCCAAAAGGTCGTTATATTAATGGAAATGCGGATTCAAAAGGGACCGGACGGGCCAGAGCCGGACAAAAATTATTATTATTTTGAAATATAAAACACGCATGCATTCATTTAGGAGAGTTTTAAAATGTATGTGATTTTTCATGCCTAAAGTGGCCCATTTAATAAAGTCAATAATTATTATTAGCTTAATTTATTATTTATATTTTCATTATTTATAACTTCTTATTTTTATTTAAATTTCACAAAACTAAAGAACAATTTTAAGAGAAGTTATAATAATGTCTACTACTCTTAAAATCCCTCTACATACTGCGGTGGTTAACAAATATTGAGGATTCTATACTCATCTCTTTCCCTTGTATTCATATTCTTCTTGATGAGAGAATAAGACAATGAATCTTAGAAAACCGAAATTAAGGGCCCCTGATCTAATAATTAAGCTTATGTATTCCATTTTATTCACGAGAAACTATGGTGTTGGAAAGACCCAAAAAAAAAAAAAAAAACTCTAGTGAAATTATAATATTAAAATTTAATTTTTCTAGTATTTGACTTCTTTATAATTTACGAGAATTTGATGGCTATGAGCCTAGGACTGGATGTAAGTTCCTTTGTTTTTGCTATAATATTGTGTCATATGTGATATGTCGCGTTAGTGAAGATGCATATTTTATATTTTATTTGTGAAGATGTATATTTTATATTTTATCTTCAAGTAAATAAATATGTCTCTGCGAAGATCCAAAAGCCGCTCGTTGGTCTTTTCTGATCATACCTTAAAAAAATTACAACCTCTTTTTATTAAATCACAATCCAATTGTTTATACTAGAGTTGACATAGATATTTGTGCTTTTTTCTTTATTATTAAATGGTTTGGGTAATAGTAAAAGACTTCACTTATTCGAACCTACTATCTATCACTAAAATTCAACGATTTTTTAGTAAAAAATGTACTTGTGAAAAGCTGTACAGCACCTACCAAGCAAATATTTATATTTCTTAGAAATTATTAAATAATAACAAGCCCCTATATTTAAATTAGGGACCTAGTTAGCTTACATGATAATGTAAGTAACAAAAGTAAAATAACAACCGTTCAATGCGAAGTTGAAAATCAAACGGTGGCGGAAATGTTAGGTGATAGTAAGGGGAGTTGTGGGGAACCGGGACAAACCGGTGGATAGCGTAGGAGGCTACCGAGTAACTGTTGTTTGTGGCGCTTTCCCTCCCCAAACTTTAACTCGGCTTGACCAGCTTTGAGTTTTGAGTCTCCACAACAACTCCCTCACCGGTCCCATTCCCGAATGGTCTCGACTCACTGTCCTTCGAATCATCGAACACCACGTCACCGCCTAGACCGCTCGGACAAAGCGCACAGTCGCAGGGAATAGTAGTTTTGTCTCCACCTTCACCGTGAAATGATCACAAAAGAAGGGGTCAGTGCTAGTTTCATTCCTTGTGTGCATTTTCTTATTGATTAGGAGAATCAGTGAATTCGAAAGAACCGTCAACGACGTCGTTTAACGAAGGAACTACCTACCCTGAACCTGAAAGCTCAAGAACTGCAAACGCAACACAAGTTGGAGAGTGCAAAATTAAAGTAAAAACGAAAGCCAATAAAGTTCAAGTCGAAGAGATGGCAATAGCACCGTAAAGAGTGACAGAAAGGAGCGGTAGCTTATTAGTGTTTTGTGCGGGGGAATCAGAGGTGTTTTACGCCCATTCATGGTCGACTCCAATCGAACTTCCATTTCGAAAACGCATTATTAACTGTCGTTTATGGCTCTACCGACCCAACCCCCAATAACAGGAAACAGTCCGGCTTTGACCAATATATCGACCGGTTACAACCGGTACAGCAGGTCAAATTGAAACTGGTAACACTTGTCCAATCTTTGATGTTTCTTACATTTTTTTGTAAGGCAATACTTGCCTTAAAGTAGTTATACTTTTATCTTTCATCTCTCACCCTACCGAATCTATATCTATCTATGTATCTATAGATATATATATATAAAGTTGGAATTTGAGGAGGTGATGTGACATCACTATTTCTCATCTTTGTATATTCTTTATTATCTACTAAATTAGAAAATAGAACCGCGTTTCACGCGGTTTTGAAAAAAAATTTAATATTATCATTTTTTCTTACTTTACACTTGATGAAACTGATAAAAAATATAAATTAATTTTTTTAAAAGATGAGGCAGCCTTATAAAAAATAAAAAAAAATTATTAGCCAGCAATACAAATAAAGAAACAACGCAAGATAAAGAATAAAATTAGAGAATATATTATAGAGTGATTTTATTCATTCTAATTATGTATGTACAAAACAAAAAGATGAGCCCTCCTTTAATAGTTACATAATCACTCCATGAAATTAATGAAAAATTATGGATCATAATTCCTTGTAAGATAGTGAGAGTTATAGGGAGGCTAAATGTTGCTAATGAGAGATAGTGGGGAGACTAAGAGATTGTTATGAACATCTACATTTATTTTAATAAATTCATAACACTTCCTCTTGGATGTTCATTACAAAGAATATGTCTCATTAAAACCTTTACATAATTATTATTGTGTAATAACAATCAAATTAATTGTGAAAAGATGAAAATCTAAAAGTAAAAGAAAATTTTTCTATTTATTAGATAATAAAGAACATACAAAGATGAGAAATGGTGATGCCACATCACTTTCTCAAGTTCCAAAAAAATTATGAAGAAATTTTCATATCACAAAATAATTCAATATTGTAATAATACTATACAATTATAATTGAGGTAGAAGTTTAAAACACTCAGAAATTATGAACTATTTCGGAAAATTATGAAGAAATTTTCATATCACAAAATAATTCAGTATTGTCCTCAGTAGCGGGTACAGAGAAATTAACAAACCAATCGGAAAATATGAATTGAAATGATTACCACAGCGGTCCACCGTACAGGTGGCATGCAGCTACATCAATAGCTGTCTGAATTCGTCCGTTCTTGGGACAGAAAAAATCACGATTGAAAAATTAAAGCCTGACATAATAATATTTATTGGCAGTATATTTTTATCAAATTTTAGCTCAGACGACGGTGCAGTGCTGGAGAGCGAAATGTTTGAATCCGTATACCAGAAGAGCTGGACCGTATTGTAAATTGACAATGATATCCTCACGCCATTTTTATTTTTTATTTTTTTCCTGTGTAACGACGATACTTCCATACAAGGACAAGGACGCATCAAACCCCAACTCGGCTTATTAAAAAATTCGGTCGTATCACGTTTGTCTAATAAAATATTGATTTAGAGCTTTGGTTTTGTTCGCTGTCTTCCTTATTTTTTTTTTAATAATAAACAACATTATAGATATTTATCAGTTGACTCCTGATTATTTGCATAAAATTACTCAAAGATTGTTAGTTTTGAAAATTGTTTCTTCATTCCTTCTCAAATGCACATTCCACATTGCTACACTTAATAAACCTTAATCAAGTTTCATTATCAAGAAAATGATGTAATAAATATAAGTATAAAAAATGGTACTAATTACTTAGTTCACTTTTTTTAATTAAAGTGTATATTTTATTTAGTTCGCTTTTTATATATATACAAATTTAATTGTTTGTATTTCTAGTTCTCTACTTATTCATTTATCCCATATTTTTGCATAAATATAATTGTGTGGCTTCTGTTTCTTTCTCTTTTAATATTAACCACACCACTAAATAATATTCAAAACATTCTTTGTCTAGTAACTAGAAATCCTTGCACCATTTATAAGAATTTTATAATTATTTCAGTAAGTATAAAGAGAAATAACCTATTCAAATAATTGATCTAATTTTATTTTACCATATAATTAATCAACACTTATTTAAAATTACTTAGACACATGTTGCTCACGTGTAATAGGACATAATATAGTGCTTTTTCTAAAAAAAATAAAATACCCCTAAAATGCTAATTCTCTCTTACTGGTCAAACTTAGTCAAGAACTCGATCGAACCAAAAGGAAAACATAACAGAGGACTCAAGTGATGTATTTTTCGAACATGTGGTCTTTGATTTATTTTCTAAGAACAACAAAGACTCAAGTGATAAAGTCCCAAATTTGAATAAACAGAGACTCTTGAGAGGTGATCTACATGATCTCTTACTTCCTCGGTTCTGAGAAAAGTTAAAATAACCATTCTTCACTGCTCGCTTGACTTTGCAATCTCCTCAGTTTGCATTTTCCAGTCTCTGGTCAGTGGCCACACACCGTCTCAGCATCGTTCATTTACCTAAAGTACGAAAAACAACTCATTAGAAAAATAAAATTTTTCTTCCTTTTTCTTTTTTGTTTTCTTGCTTCTGCCTGTCGCCTGAAAAATTAGTAACCACTGTTGTCCTTACATGTGCTTCTATCTTCATCATTAGTCACATAAAAATATTAAAAGGAGAAAGGAAGAGGGAAAGAAAAAAAAAAAGAAGCACATCTCTATCCGATTGAGCTACTCTATTGGTTTTTTTCCATTTGGATCCATATTTGCTCAAAGCATCTAGTCACTTTCTCTTTCACTATCTTTTTCTTGGTGGGTTCTCTGTGAATGGCAAAACTTTCCGGCGAGTAGCTTCTTGTATATTCTGGTAAGCACACTCACTCATGTTCCACTGTTCGGATTTTAAAAGTTTTTTTTTGTTGTTGTTTATTTGGCGCGAATTTAACTTTACTTTTACAAAAAGCTAAACGTATTTTTAGACAAAACGATTACCTAGCCTTGACTCTGGGCTGAAAGGCTACCTGATGGCAACAGTTATAAAGTTTAAGTTTCTAGTTTGTTTCTACTCAATCTATATTGAATCGTAGCAAATCTTCTTGTGGTGTTTTGATGTGCTATCAGGGTTTTATTGATGGATGCTGAGGAGAAAGCTGCTGTTAAGGGTGGTGAGATAAGCATGTCGGAGAAGAAAAATGTTAATGGAAGTGAAGTTGTGATCAAAATCTCAAGCGACGAATCGCCAAAAGATAATGTAGACGCCAGAAATTCAAAAGGGTCTTCTTCGGAAGCAACAACAGAACCAGTTACTGCTGGTTTTGCGGCGAAATCGGTGCCAGCGAGTAGCCCTTCGCCTGAAATTAGATTTGCTTCAAGCCCAAATAAGCCACCAAAAATTCCTACCACAAATGAGGCCGCTACCCTGGCTCGAAGAAGGTCACTTGCAAGGTCAGTTTACTCGAAACCCAAGTCAAGATTTGGAGAACCATCTTACATTGATGATAATGCGTTTGATGAGCATGTTGATTTATCACGCCGAGATCAAGTTGGGGTGAATTCACCTTATAGGACTTCGTTTAGTAGAGCATCACCTAATAGCAAGTCGGGTTTGAGTGCGAGGACCAACTCTATTACACCAAAAACACCGTTGATGGCATCTCCTCGAGGACCAGGAGAGGATGATGAGGAGATTTACAAGAAAGTTAAATTGATTAAAGAACAGCGCAATAAGGTGAAACCTATCGTGTTGATTGAGTGGATTTTTTTTGCGTGCACTGTTGGGTGTTTAGTTGCTAGTTTGACTTGGGATGAATTGGAAAAATCTGTGATTTGGGGGCTGGAAGTTTGGAAATGGTGTTTACTTGTGTTAGTGATATTTTCTGGCATGTTGGTGACTAATTGGGTTATGCATTTCATTGTTTTCTTGATCGAGAAGAACTTCTTGCTAAGGAAGAAGGTCCTTTATTTTGTTCATGGTTTGAAGAAGATTGTTAAGGTTTTTATATGGCTGGCTCTGGTGCTTATTACTTGGGTCTTGTTGTTTGATCATGGGGTCAAACGTTCTAAGCTTGCAACCAAGATCCTGGATTATATAAGTTGGACTCTTGTTACAATTCAGATTGGGGCGTTTCTATGGCTGTTGAAGACTTTGTTGCTAAAGATCTTGGCTTCAAATTTCCACGTCACTAGGTTCTTTGATAGAATTCAAGAATCTGTCTTTCATCAGTATGTTCTTCAGACCCTTTCAGGGCCTGCACTCATTGAAGAGGCTGAGAGGGTTGGCAGATCACCAAGCTTTGGTCAACTGAGTATCAAGAATAAGAAAAAGGGTAAAGAATCAGAAAAAACAAAGATTATTGATATGGGAAAGGTGCATAAAATGAAGCAAGAGAAGGTTTCAATGTGGACAATGAAGGTGTTGGTTGATGCAGTCATGAATTCAGGGCTGTCGACTATCTCCAATGCATTAGATGAAAGCATAGAGGATGGAGGTGAACAAGCCGATAAGGAAATCACCAGTGAGATGGAAGCAAGAGCTGCTGCCTTCTACATTTTTAGGAATGTTGCTCAGCATGATAGCAAGTGATATTTTTTCCCCCAATTTTTGTGGTTTTTTCACTGTTCTGGTGTTCTTTTCCCCTTCTGTATATGCATATATGTATCCTAAAAATTTAATCTTTATGGATAGGTACATCGAGGAGGAAGACCTCTTAAGATTTATGATTAAGGAGGAGGTGGATCTTGTGTTTCCTCTCATTGAAGGATGGGACAAAGGACAAATTGATAGGAAGGCTCTGACAGACTGGGTGGTAAGATCACTTATGTACTTGGTGAAATTCAATCCTTGTTTGTTAATTCTCGTGGTTATTTTAGCTCCATGAACCCAAATGACAGCACTTGTCTAATCCCACTTGTCGGTGTTAAGATTGAGTTAAAATTATGCAACCAAGAAACTGTCACATTATACACTTTATTTCTTGATAACATGTACTCTAGTTGACCGCTGATAAGACATGGATGAAAAAGAGAATTTAGTAATACACTACTTGCTTTCTCTGCTGTGACTTGAAATTTGAAAACCCTCAAAGAAAAGAGAACTCTGACTTCTCAAGTTTATCAAGTCTATTCTTGTATGGCCAGCTTTGAAATTAATCTCTGTTTCGTTTGCTGAGTTTCTTTTAGTAACATCTAGTATTGTAAATGTATCTTTTAATTTATGTGCAGGTGAAGGTTTACAATGATCGAAAAGCACTTGCACATGCTTTAACTGATACAAAAACTGCTGTGAAGCAATTGGACAAGCTAGTGACAGCAATTGTTGTAGTTGTGACCATTATTGTGTGGCTCCTTTTAATGGGAATTGCGACAACAAAAGTTATTGTCTTCCTCTCTTCACAATTTGTGGCTGCGGCTTTTGTGTTTGGAACCACCTGCAGGACTATATTTGAAGCGATCATATTTGTATTTGTGATGCATCCATTTGATGTTGGGGACCGTTGTGTTGTTGATGGCGTTCCAGTTAGATTTTCAAAACTCTCTTATTTCTTTTGTTATGAATGTTCAACCAACTCCTACTAATAATATATGATGATTTGCAGTTGTTGGTCGAAGAAATGAACATATTGACAACGATTTTTCTGAAGCTTAGCAACGAAAAGATAAGCTATCCCAATTCAGTTTTGGCTACAAAGCCCATCAGCAATTATAATAGAAGTCCGGATATGAGTGATACAGTCGAATTCTCAATTGCTTTTGCGACACCAATTGAGAAAATTGGCATGCTGAAAGAAAGAATAAAGCTGTAAGTTGACTGTAGCCCCATTCCTCAGTGTTCTTTGCAAACTGAAAATTGTTTTTTCTCCTTGAATTTTGAGATTTTGCATGTGTTTGGTCAGGTATCTGGAGAATAATTCCCTACATTGGTATCCTAACCATTCTGTAGTGGTGAAAGAAATTGAGAATGTGAACAAGATAAAGATAGCTCTCTATTGTAATCACACGATGAACTTCCAAGAATTCGGAGAGAAGAACAATCGAAGAAGCGCATTGATCACTGAATTAAAGAAATTTTTTGAAGAACTAGAGATAAACTACAGTCTACTGCCCCAACAAGTTCATCTTCACCATATTGGGACAGAATCGGCAACTTTGACCGGCAAATGACCGATTCTCATAAAGTAGAACAGTGGATTTGCGCATTAAGGTTTTGCTTAGCGCCTCCTTCCTTGCCCAAATCTATGTCTCATTTCTATCTTTATTTGGTGTTGCATTATGTATGATGAAGATTTAGGATGATCTTGTAATGGAAAAGGTTAAATTAGCACAATAATAGATTTACAAGTGAAAGAGGACCCTCCAATTTCACACTCATTTGGATTTTGGAACTACAAAGAGAAATGAAATTGAAGAATCAGATTGTCACAAAATATTAGAAGAGAAATTGGATTAATATTCAAGATGATGACATGTTGAAAGGTGTATTACTAATTAACTTGGATAGGGTAAAATCGTAAACGAATGAGGAATAGGAGGATGGAAAGTGAAAATTTTCTTTTTGTTTTTATGTTCTCAGTAATTGTAATTTAATCTCATCTCCACCCATTTGAGGGGAGATTTGTTTCCAAGCCTTACCATCTACAACCGCAAGAGAATTTTAGGAAATAACTCTCAACCCCACTCACTCTTATTGTTACTATTTATAAAGGGTGGTCAATTTGGCCGTATTGTATAAGAAAGAGCCACGAAAATCTCTTAAGGCTTTGTAATTTGTACAAAATGAGGAGTTAAAGGTAACATTTTGGGTGTAAATGGTGATAATTTGCCCTCCATTTTATCTTATCAACTCTCACTCCTTTGTTAATTCCACTACAAATTTTAAGGCAATCTTTATCTCTCAATTTATGTTATGTAATTCCCACTTAACTCTCATTATAATTTTTATCCTTTTTTCATGCACTCCACCGTATAAAACTTTAAAAATTTCCTTAGAAAAAGGAAATGCTTGAAAATTATTGGAATGGATTAAGAAACGAAACGGAACATTAACAGTTTTCACCTTGAGAATGGAATTGAAAGGTCCTCTCGGTATGTTTCTCTACCTCTGTTATTGAAAACATGAATGACATATTCGAAAAAATGATTAAAATATCATCATGAAGAATTTCTTTTAATCTAGCTATTGGATCTTCCAATCTAACTTCTATTTATAATTTATTATGATATTTAATTAGAGTAAAGTTTAAATTAGATTTTAGAGGGTTGTTAACTTTAAACATTGGCATACTTTGCAATTTAGCGACTGAAGAAAAGGAAGAGAAAGTGTTAGACGAGAATGCGATGGTTAGGAGGAAAGAAAAAATAATTAATTTTTTAATTAAAAAATTTATTGTACTAAATTAATGTAATCCTGACCGTTAGTAGGCATTAAATCTGAGAGTAAAATTTTGGCACTCATCCCATTAGATATTAGTAAAAGTCATAAAATGTAAGTGTTAATAGTTGGTGCGTAGACTAGTGACCAAATGTCAATGCCAGCATATAAATTTATATATAATTATATATGTGGTAGACAATTTTCATTGATATCTTTCACCTAGAACAGTATACTGCGACCACTAGTAATCCCTCTATGACCACTTGGGATCACATAAAACAAGAAGGGCTACCAAAAATTATGTTTTCAGCGTTAACCATTCAACGCTCAAGTTAATTTATTGAGTTTACAACAAAAATAAATATGGTGTTTAGGTTTTAGTCAGTGATGGATAAGAAAAAGTGAGAGATTTCCTAAATGAAAAGAGCAAGGAAAAGATTCTTGTAAGAAAAGGTCACCTTAGAGAGAGAAAAAGGAAAAGAAAACTTTACGGTATTTCAATTTTCTAAGGGTTTTATAGAGGCGAGAGTCCTCTTTCCCCTAGGCTGAGAAGTGATTGTTAGAGGATCAGGTTCAATCCCTAATTTTTCAAGGAAACTGATGAGATAATTTTGACGGAATCTATCATCGGGTTAACTTAATTTAAACATCCCCCATATAAATTCTCCTCACATTTTATCTTCTGATAGTTAACTGCTTGTAAATTCATGTCTTAGGGGGTCATTTTGTGAGGATTAATAGGAATAAACCAACAAGATTACCTGCTTGTTGTTCATTTGCCTTTGATCTATAATGAGGAGAATGCAAATTAATGTGAGGGAAACATCTAATCGTGGTCTCATAGTTTTATCCCCCAAATGGGGGATAAAACTATCATTGAGTTAACTCAATTTAAAGATCCCCCATAGAAATTCTCCTCACATTTTATCTTCTGACAGCCAACTACTCGTAAATTCATGTCTTTGGGGGTCATTTTGTGAGGATTAATAGGAATAAACCATCAAGATTACCTGCTTGTTGTTCCTTTGCCTTTGATTTATAATGAGAAGAATGCGAATTAATGTGAGGGAAACATCTAATTGTGGTCCCATAATTTTATCCCCCAAATGGGGTGTACTTAAAAATTTCATATTTTTTTAAGCAATTTTACATAAAAGACAAAATGGATAACAATATAAAAGTAATTAGTCGAAGCAAAATAAAATGAGATGATAAATATCAGCATTTTTTAGTCTTTAAAAAAAATGACGATGATGATGACAATAATAAAATAATATAGGCTAAAAATCATAACAGATGGGTGCTTGTGAGCATTACAATATTTAATATTTTGAGTGAAGTTATTGGCACCGCTTTGTTATCCTCGCATAATGTTACATTTAAGGATAAATATGAATTTAATTTAATACATTTAGATTTTTTTTTTCTATACAAATTACTTGCATTTATAATCGATTCTTTTTTTTAACTTGTCACTTCTTATTGTTCTTTTTTTTTTGTTTTATCTCTTACTAATTAAATATGTTTGTACTTTCAAATTGTTATTCAAAATATGTGTAATTTGTGTTAATGATTGACATTAAAAAATTTACCACCCATGAAACTTTTTAATTTATGTGTAGGATAACAATGAGATTGCAAAAGAAAAGCAAAATAACAAAATACTATTTTATATTTTACCAGTAGAAAAATAATAAAGTACTACTTTGAATTTTAACAATAAAAAATTAAGTTGAAAAATAAAAATGTTTCATTTTTTAAAGGATATTTTTGAAATTTAAAAGGAATAACTAAAAAAATCTCCAGACTCTTAGAATTTTAGTTATAATAGCCCCTTGCCCTTAGGCCCCCCACCATGGTCATTATCATAAGAGGCAATTTTCTTTTTCAAGTGATAATATTTGAACCCCTCAATTTGTCTCATCAGCCCCCACTTCTTAATTAACCCGTTATAAGTTTTTTAATCTCTAATTTAGTGTGATTAGTTATATCTTCTCATACTTCACACAATCACACTCATGTCTAAGTGATTAACCAATAATAAAGTTCACTTTAATTTTTACACTTGCTGTTATATTAATATCAATTCCTTATTTCTTGCAAAATTATTGATCAATTACAAAGGTCATAAATTTTTTTTATAAAAAAAAAGAAAAAAGAAACTAAGCACTTATGGTGCCACGGCCACCAATATCACAACTAGAACTTGATCTCTTTTGAGTTCAGTTACGTCCTATTTATGATCTTGAGATTCGATTTTTGAGCCCTCTTACGCTCTATTTAATAAAACCATAAATTCGAATAATGTGCTCACAATAGCCTGCTTTGTTAGTCCTCACCTCATCGCTAGTTGGAAAAATGGTATTACAATGATCTAGTTTTCCCGCTCATTGGCTGCTTAAAGGATGCAATTGGTTCATTAACAAACCTATGGGTGACCAAAATACCTCTACCTCTACTCTTTTGACATCCTCTTCAACTTGAAGAAGAGCGTCACAGAATCCATTCGGGATTCTACTAAGCAATTTTGAGCTTCAATCCTTCAGGTTGACAACTGCAACGAGCAGTCAGCAGTGGTAGCCTACTAAAAATGGCTACTTGTAAAGTCCAAGCTCTATCAGTCTCTGGTCGATTCCATGATAGGAACTGCCATTTCACCTCCTCTTTTACTTGATAAGGGTAAATTAGGGATTGTAATAGTTATTTATTAAGAGAGATTATTTTAAAAAATTTTTATGGGGTTCGTTTAGAAATGGGGGATGATGAGATAAATTAAGGGGGTGAATTGTCACCACGTTTTTTCTTTTCGTGCTAATGATTTTCGGAAGCCTTTTTATTGTGGGCCTAGGCCCATCCTTTTAATTACAGTCGTCTACACTTCTTCTAAGTTATAGGCAACGAGTCACACAAATCATGCCCGCTCTTGGTTTACACGCAATTCGGCTCATGTTTACGGACGAAAAATTCTCTGACAGTGAGAACTTAACTGAGCTTTTGGAAGGATCTTTTAAAACTACTAATTTTTTTTTCAAAATATCTCCAATCCCAAAATTTTATATAAAACTTCGTATTTTTCAATTAAATAATAAAATAAAATAACCAATACACTTAAAAATTGTAAAAAATTATTAACTGCTCAATAATGAATAAATCATATAATATATTATTTAAAATAAAAATATTGGAATGATTATCATCATTCATTATCATTAGTTATTAAATACGAATAGTGTAAATTTGTGCTTCCTTTATCATTAAGCTGTCAACCACTGTAAATTTGTAAATCTTAGTCATGATGGATGTGTATTTGGAGTACTGTGTATTATATTCATGAATCATGGCATCATATCGAGCATGGGCACATGACATTCCAATTACGAGAAACACAAAACACAATGTCATACTAGTTTATTTTTAAACAATATCTACTATAAAAAGGACGTAGCAAGTCTAGTTGGCTTCTTGAAATTCGTTTGAATATTAATAAAATATGGTTCTAAAATCACATTGCACAATGCTTCTTAATCCATCGATCACCGTCTTTTTATTATTATTATTATTTTTCAATTAATCGACTAATACAGCCAACCTTAGAGCTGTCTCAAAATATGAACTCTTGTCTGTTACACTTTCCGAAGCTCTTGGTTTCGCTACCATTTTCAGGTTTGTTCAATGCTCATTATTTAAAGGGATTAAAATTCAATGTTCAACTTTTTTGTTTCTTAACATTAAATTAATGATGAAGATTTATTTTGAGTTTTTATTTTTTTTTATTTTTCTTACCAAATAATTATTGATTCAATACTCAACAAAAACTCAGCTCACCACTGAATTCTTATTTTATCCAAAGAACAAGGTATTTTACAAAATATATTTTTCTTTTTCTTCATTTTATAAATATTTTTTTTAAAAAAAATTTCTTATCTCCGTACATCTATGACCGCCTGAAAAATAATGACCAACATTATTAATTATGGCGCCACACGTGCTTGAATGTATCATTGTCGAGTAAAACATGTCACCATCCGAATCAGCTACCCGTGGCTTCTCGTTCATAGTATTCTTGCTTTGTTGTTTACTTTTTTGAATCCATCATTGTTCAGACTTTGTCTGTGCATTTACTCTCTATATCTTTGTTGGGGTTCTCTCTTAATGGCCAGAGCTTAACGGGCAGAGTGTATTCTGGTAAGCTCAATCAAGGCTCAGATCATCTTCTACCGTGTTATGATTTTAAACTTTGTACTTTGGCGCGAAAGTAGCTTTACTTTTATTAAATGACTAGTAACAAGCTTGCGTTTTTTTCCTAATATATACTATCAGGGTGTTACTGATGGATGCTAATGCTAAGAAGAAGGCTGTTAATAGTGGCGAAATAAGCATATCAGAGAAGAAAATTTCGAATGGAAGTGAAGTTGTAATCAAAATTGCAAGTGAAGAATCTCCAAGTGTGTCAACAGAAAAGGTTACAAACGGTTTCGAGTCCAATTCAGTGCCACCGGTGAGTTGCCCTTCACCAGAGCCTGAGGGTGCAAGATTTACTCGAAGCCATACAAAGCCACCCAAAATCCCCACCACAAATGATGCTGTCCTCATTCGAAGGAGGTCACTTGCAAGGTCAGTGTACTCGAAACCCAAGTCAAGATTTGGGGAGCCTTCTTATAATGATCCTAATATGATTGTAGAGGATGATGATTCAGCATTGTCAGAACAATTGGGAGGGAATTCTTTAAGTAGAACATCGTGTAATACTAGCAAGAGATCTATTTCAAGTTCTAGGACTAACTCAATTGCCACGAAAATGTCATCGATTGCTTCGGATGATGAGGAAGAGATTTACAATAAAGTTGAATTGATTAAAGAGAAGCGAAAGAGGATGACACCTATGGATTTGATTCAGTGGGTTGCTTTCTTGTGCAATGTGGGTTGCTTAATAGTAAGTTTGACTGTGAACAAATGGGAAAATTTTATGATTTGGGGATTGGAGATCTGGAAGTGGTGTGTGCTTGTGTTGGTTATATTTTGTGGCATGTTAGTGACTAATTGGTTTATGCATGTTATTGTGTTTGTGATCGAAACAAACTTTTTGTTAAGGAAGAAAGTGCTCTATTTTGTTCATGGTTTGAAGAAAAGTGTCCAGGTTTTTATTTGGTTGGCTCTGGTTCTTGTTACTTGGGTCTTGTTGTTTAATCATGGTGTCAAGCGATCAGAAGTTGCAACCAAGGTTCTGCATTATATTACCTGGACTCTTGTTGCTTTTCTCATCGGAGCATTCCTCTGGCTGCTGAAGACTCTGTCGCTAAAGATCTTGGCTTCAAATTTCCATGTCAATCGATTCTTTGATAGAATTCAAGAATCTGTCTTTCATCAGTATGTTCTCCAGACTCTTTCGGGGCCTCCGCTTATTGAGGAGGATGAGAGGGTTGGCAGAGCACCGAGCTTTGGTCAATTGAGTATCAGGAGTAACAAAAAGGGTAAAGAAGCAAAGGAAACAAAGATTATTGATATGGGAAAGGTGCATAAAATGAAGCAAGAGAAGGTTTCAACTTGGACCATGAAGTTGTTGGTTGATGCAATCATGAATTCAAGGCTCTCCACAATCTCCAATACGTTAGATGAAAGTGTAAATGAAGGTGAACATGCGGATATGGAAATCACCAATGAGATGGAAGCAAAAGCTGCTGCCTACTACATTTTTAGGAATGTTGCTCAGCACGGTAGCAAGTGAGATATTTCCCCCATTTTGTTGTGCTGTTATTCTTTTCTCCTTTCCCTGTATGTATATATATCCTGAATTTTTTTTCACTTTATTGATAGGTACATTGAGGAGGAAGACCTCTTACGATTTATGATCAAGGAGGAGGTGGATCTCGTGTTCCCACTAATCGAAGGATGGGAGAATGGACGAATTGATAAGAAGGCTCTAACAAACTGGGTGGTAAGATCTCTTTTTTATCCATTTTTTGTTAATGCTTTCAGCTTCATCAATGTGTATGACTGCATTTGTCTAAACTAATTTTGAGTGTTAGACTGAGTACCTTGATAAGAAACCGTCATATTAGTCACTGTATTTCTTGAGAAGAAAGTACTCTAGTTAACAGAAACTTGCGTGAAATTTGACAGCTGACAGAACAAAATGAATTTCAGCTTCTCCAGGGTATCAAGTCTATTTTGCTTCGAAGTGTAGTAATTCGTGTGGTCCAAGTTTATGACATCCATTCTTATGTTCCAGGGATAGAGAAACTCTGTTCCATTAGTAGAGATTCTTTCAGTAGCAAAGACTGTTTGTGTATTCATCTTTTAAATTTTTTGCAGTTGAAAGTTTACAAAGATCGAAAAGCACTGGGACATGCTCTAGATGACACAAAAACTGCTGTAAAGCAATTGAACAAGCTAGTGACAGGGATCCTGATTGTTGTGACCATTCTCGTGTGGCTCCTTTTAAGTGAGATTGCAACAACAAAAGTTATTGTCGTCCTCTCAACGCAACTTGTGGCAGCGACTTTTATGATCGGGCACACCTGCAAGACTATATTTGAGGCCGTCATATTCGTATTTGTGATGCATCCATTTGATGTTGGTGACCTTTGCGTTGTTGACGGCATTCCGGTAACTTCTTTGAAACTGTCTTATATCTTTTCTTATCAATGTTCAGCTAATTTCTGACTAAAATATTGTGACTTGAAGTTGTTGGTCGAAGAAATGAACATTTTAACAACGATCTTCCTGAAGCTTGACAACGAAAAGATAAGCTATCCAAATTCGGTTTTGGCTACAAAGTCAATCAGCAATTATAATAGAAGTCCGGATATGGGTGATACAGTTGAATTCTCAATTGCTTTTGTTACACCGGTTGAGAGGATTGCAATGCTGAAAGAGAAGATCAAGCAGTAAGCTGACTGTGACCCCATTCCTAATTTTTTTGATGCAGATTGATAATATTGTTGATTATGAACCGCTTTCTTGTACCGGGGTGTTTGATTTCGCACGCTTGAGTTCCCAGAAACTACTTGATTTAGGTCTAAGTTATGATCTCATTTTTTTTTAAAATTAAGTTTGGACATTTTAATTTTTCCTTTGTTTTGTCAGGTATTTAGAGAACACTCCCCAGCATTGGCATCCGGAGCACAGCGTGGTTGTGAAGGAAATTGAGAATGTGAACAAGATAAAGTTCGCTCTGTATTGCAATCACACAATGAACTTCCAAGAATTTGGAGAGAAGAACAGACGGAGAACTGAACTAATGATTGAATTGAAGAGAATTTTTGAAGAACTAAACATAGAGTATAATCTCCTGCCCCAAAAAGTTCATCTTGGCAATCCTGGGATGCAATCAACAATCTTGACCGGCAAATGATCGTTTCTTATTGCCCAAGAATGCTTTCATAGTACAAGTAAGTGACGTAAGTTTGAAAATTTTTGAAGTATAAATCCATTCCTGCTTTAGCCATGAGTACAACAGTGGATTTTTTTCTTGGGAAGACGTTTGGTTTTTTGTTTTGCCCGAACTGCATTATTAAATGAACCGTAATCCATGTTGTAGGGTTTTATAGACATTTGATTTGATGTTCTATTATTATGTTTGTGTCCTATTATTATTTTTGTGCTCATAATCTCATGGCAAATTTTATGTAAATGGTTCCTTGTTTGAATTATTATAAATTAATTAGAGTAATGATACAACCACAAACTCTTGTACAAACTTATTTTGTACAAACTGACGTGGCATTAATTCATTGGTTGAATGAAAATATAAATTAATAAAAACAAATTATGTGGGCCAAGTGATATTTAATTCAACCAATCTTATCATGCCACGTCAGTTTGTACAAAATAAGTTTGTACAAGAGTTTGTGGCTGTATCATTACTCAATTAATTATTGCATAGTTCATGGGTGAGCCCAGCATAGCAATCTACTGACATTACAAATTATTTATAGCACATTCGGAGATTTATCGGCTGTGCTAGTATTATAGGTGAGATCAATCTCACACTTCAAAATATTTAACAAAGGAGAGTAATGGGAACTTGTTCTCCAATGTTGGGAAAAGAAATCTTGATTTAACATTTCATAAGATGAACCAAAGGGTGGAATAATTTGCACCCTAAATTATACTTTAAACACCTCATATGATAAAATTTCAAAGTTAATTTTTACTTTGCACAATTTTTTTAAATGTTAAAATTAGTCTCAATTAAATTTTATATGACTAAATATTTCTATATTCCAGTTTTTACACCCATACAAAAAAAAAAAAAAAAAATTCATCATATCTCAACCTATTCTTTATTAAAGAGAAGAGAGAATTAGAGGAATATCACTTAATTCTCTAATTTTTTAATTGATAATGAAACTTCTCTTTAAAAAGAATATATATTTCCTTTATTAATTTAAGGTGTTCATTTTTCAAAAGAGAACTTTCTCTCTTAATTACAAAATTACATCTATTCTTAATCCCAAGACAATGAAAAGAGAATACGTTGTTATTGTTATTATTTAGTATTTTTATTATTCGTATTTTTACTATTTTATTATTTTTATTATTATTGTTGTTGTTGCTGTCATCAATAATACTAAGAGAACAATTCATTTTAATTTTTAAATAAAGTAAATATATCAATGAAAATATAACATATTTCAATTCCGATCCCATTGTATTCCAATTCCAACCAAGTATATTTTAAAATACAAACAACCTTACTCTTAACTAAACTATGGACGATTTATCATCTTGTAGTATTTTTAAAATAAAATATATAGATAAAAAAACAATCTCCACAACCAAAAGTAGAAAAAAATAAAATTGTTGAATCCTCACAAGTTTATGATAACTACTCAACTTAGGCAATCAGGCTTGAGTTTTTTTATGTAATAATTTTACACTGCAGATTAAAGACCCAAATATGTAAAATGTATTACGTAAGACACTGCAAAAAGATATCTTATGTATTGATTTCGAGCACATTCATTCATCTTGTCTTTGCCTTGTGTAGTAGTGACGTCTAGACTTTTCTTAAACACTAATATTAAGCTTGAGCTTGGAGTGATAATTCTAGTCTTTTGAGTTAAACTGATGATTATCATGGTATGATATTAGAATCACATTTTTGTCTGTAAAGCCACTTTACCTTGAGCAGAGTGGTGGATTACAATTTTCATAATGTAATTTAAATATCAATAAAAAATTTGATTGTATAATACATACCAATAATTAAAAAAGAAAAAGAAGAAGAAAAAAGGCTCTTGTATGTAAATATATGTCATGTCTTTCTTTCTATTCTTATTCTTGGTAAATCGGGGATATAATTATTGACCAAAGAAAGCATTATTATTAAAGCCACACGATGAGGAAAAATAATAGTGGTACTGCGGTAGCTTCTTGACAATTCAGCATTTCAGCTTCAAGAGAAATCCACGTCAATCAAGAAACTCAATCCAGGAGGATAAGCTTATCCTCCAAACGCAGGTTTAGAATTTGCCACGTAGGATTACGTGCGACCGACACGCGAGCTGAAAATCTCCGATTTCCACCTCTCAATCTGATTCTCTTCATTTCTCTATCCACTATCTAATAAACTTCCAATTTCTCTAAACCAACATCACTCGCCGGTTCCATTCTACTCAGCAGAGAAAGAGATCAACAACAGAGCAAACAAATGGCCTCAGTTTCAATGGCTATGCCACTGAGCTCAGCAACCCAGAACAGGCTTATTCAGCCTAGCTCTGAATCCTTCCTGAAGCCGTTGCCTGTAAGGCCATCAAAGGCAGCTAGATTCTTGGGAAAGCCAAAGTCAAGAGCCAGGCTTCAAGTTCAGGCTTCTTTGAAGGAAAAGGCAGTGACAGGACTGACAGCAGCTGCTTTGACAGCTTCAATGGTGATTCCTGAGGTGGCCGAGGCAGCTGGCTCTGGTCTTTCCCCTTCTCTCAAGAACTTCTTGCTCAGCATAGTTGCTGGTGGAGTCGTCCTAGCCGCTATCGTTGGAGCTGTCATTGGTGTCGCCAACTTTGATCCTGTTAAGCGTACCTAAAGGAGGTTCTCACTATTGTGTGAATTTTCTTTGCCCCTTTTATTGCATTGTTGTTGCTTCATTGTCTAGCTCTTGTTAATTAGCAATATATATATAAATGCAAGCCTTTGTCTGATTCAGCATTTGCAACAGAAAATAAAACCAAAATCAAAATAGAAACTTGAACGGAGGAATGCCTCAAGATTCATTAATAAAACTTGAAAAAAGCTGTCATATTATGACTATCTATATAACATATTGACTCCTATAAACAATCCAATGGAGCCAACACCAACAATATTGTCTAAAAACCAAATGCTTTTCAACAAATTGATTTCTCTAGAGAAGTTTTTTAACTTAAACATTCCATATCCCAACCCTCTAAATTGTTTTGCTTTTTTCTTCTCTCTGTACAGCAATTCCCCCAACCATATAGAGGCTAATTAAGACCTCAATGGCTGTTATTATAGGCCACACCATGTCCATGAATAAATCTTGCATCTTCCTCGGTGTAGACATGAGTCTCATTCAACAGCCTGCAAGATGGGTTTTGAATTTAATGTCAAGAACCTGGTAAAATTTAATTCCTTCTTAATGAGATTGAAGTATGTTTTTGGAACCTACGATAAATAAACAGCCTTGTTCATGGTGGTAGAGGAGAGGAATGAAGCGCCATTTAGATAGAGTAATTCAGCATTAATCCTGCTCTTGATCCTGTTGTCGATTTCCTCAGCATTGATAGAGAACGGTTGGTCTGACGCCTGCAAATCAAATGATATACGTCAATTAATATTAACAAGAAGAATACTAACAGCTATACCTTATCCAAATAATTGTGCTTGTATCGGCATACCATAACCCATCCCCAGGTATCTGCAAAAGATGGCACATGAGCAGTGTATGCCACCACATCTGCAATATTGCAATACATAATTGCACAATTAAAATTATGGTTGAATCGTTAAGCAAGGCGATCATTTCTGAGTAAATTAACGAGTGACTTACGCTTGAAGACCTGCTTGATGGTGTTGTAAATGGATGAGAACACCTCTTTGTGGGTGAAAATGCCTGCTGGTCCAGCCTATATCACACAACATATTCCAATTATTCCCCAATATATCCCAGCCTAGCCTTATGAGATAACTGGTAACTTACAGATTAAACTAAAGAGCCCCCAAGTGTTTGGTCGGGTTGGTTGCAGTACATCGGTAGTCTCTACCAAAATTCGGGTTTGATTCTTGGGAGTGGTAAGGGGGGTAAAAACTGTATTTGGGCTTGCCCACCCCCCTTACTTTTTACAAAAAAAAAAGAAAAGATTAAACTAAAGATATCGTTACCTGGGTAACAAAGATGCCATTGTCATTGAGCTTAGGCTTCAGAATTCGTTCGTAGAAAGATTTAGTGTAGAGTTGATAGCAAGGTCCCCCTTCAACTGGGTCAGCTAAATCTCCGAAAATGACATCAAATTTCTCATTCCTCTTCTCCAGCTCAGCCCTAATCACCAATTTCAATATAATCAATATAAAAGATTACGCTAATATCATAACATCTACTTTATGTGAGAAGAGTCGTAGAGACATGAATGTTACTTAACTTGGCATCATTAACAACAAGATTAAGCTTCTTGCTGCAGAATGCCTCTTGATTCACTGTCAGAAATCTGCGGCAGAAATCGACTACTTCCTGGATTACACACACAGACAGCCTACAACATCAATACACATATATATAATACAAGTCCAAATTTTTTACCATTAGCATAAATAAAGAGTATGTCAGGTAAGTACTAAATACTAGATAAAAAGTACCTGGTCGATGTCACACATGACCACGCTCTCAAGAGACTTGTGCTTGAGAGCTTCCCTCGCAGCAGAACCTTCACCACCTCCCATTATGAATACAGTTTTGGGACTGTAATTACATGTTTAATTAGTTCAAGTAATTACATTTTTAATTAGTTCTAACATACTCAACTTCATCATTTTTGTCAAACAATACGTGATATTTACACTTTTTTTTTCCACCATTGAAACATTATAATTGGCAAATAAATACTGAACAAATTAAAATTTCCTTTCGAGTACTAAGATACTTTTAAAAACATTTTATTTAATGTCTTGGCCCTCGTACTATATACTATATGATATGTATGTATCTATTAAATATATTACGTATTATTAGTGCGGATGGATGGACTCACTTCTGGTGACACAAGAGGGGAGGGTGGATCAAGCATTCATGATAAATAAATTCATCCACTTCAGCACTCTGCATCTTCCCATCAATCACCAGCACCTGTGATGTGAATCCAGTCAATCCCAAAAGCCATATATGATTAGCCAATGGGCCGGCATTATTATTACGTGAAATGGAATACCATTTCGAACCAAAAAGAGGGGGGAAAAAAGAGAGAGAGAGAGATAGTATTAAGTAATTAATTAATTAACCTTTCCAAAACGCTTTGTGTCCAAAAGAGCAATATCCTGGAATTCGCTGGTCCCTTTATGCAGCACTCTGTTGAGACATAAAGTGTTATATGAATTGTATTTATTTATTATGATTTACTTATGAAAAAAGGAAGTAGACTTGTCTTAAATTTTTAACTAAATTTATCTCTTAAAACTTTATATGGAATACATTTTTACAGAATGTAAAAGCATGGGAAAGAAAATCTAGATTTTAATGCAACTCCATATTTTGGGATACATAATCTAAGAGTGAAATAACAGATTTTTATCCCCACAACGCAAGGAGTCGATGACAGAAATATCTAGCCACTCTCATGGCTTCCCACGGCGCTTCGCAGTTACAAAGATAATATGGAAAAATTACCATAAAATTGAAACATCATCAAAGATTGATTTTCAAATATTTTATTTTATTTTTTTTTAAAATAATTTATCTTATAATATATGAATCCTGAAACATCATTTTAGCTGACTGTTCTCTAAAAGTATCATCTTCAAGTACGTATCAGACCTCTTGCACTGTCAGCAGGATTTAAAATAAAGGTTAACCATATATATATGTACATAAAAATTGCATAGAGATATTTAAGTAGGCTGTGAAAACAAGGTTGTTCCGAGAAGAAACCTGTTCAAAGCAAAGGACCATTTGAGATCATCATCAATGACTTCCTCAAACCAGCAGCAATCTTGGAGGTTGCCATTGATATTTGGATCCGTATCATTGCAGACCTTCGAGAAACCATTTTCAAATAAGATCTCAACAGCCTCGGTACCCATGATCAAATTAGAAGCACAGAAATGGGATAACTTGTTGGGTTATAGCTAGGAAAGAAGACTAAGACTAAGAAGAAGAAGAAGAAGAAGAAGTTGGAGGATTCTAACACATGGGAAGTGCGTTTTATAGTGAATAATATAGCTCCAAAGAGGGAGATTAAGATTATGCTTGGTACCTCGGTCAATGATTTTGTCACAGACAGCGTCACAGATATTCTGTCTTGTTTCTGCCGTATTTGCCAATGCTGCCAAATACGGCAGGGTAAAAACCGTAAACCAATTTTGGTTGCTCTCATAATTTCTTCGATGGTGGTATATGCGTAGATGGCACTGCTTCGAGACACGTGTTATCATTTCAAGTGAGTTGGATTGAAGTTTCCAAGAGATTGGATGTGATTCTAGAGATCTCAAGCAAGCGCATGCGCGGTAAGAGTTGGGGCTTGTGAGTTGGATAAGGGACAAGTTGGCAAAATGGAAAGGGGACCGCATGGGATAGTGGTGGGGCCCACCATGTACACGCGGGTAAGTACTTCCACGTGGATGCTCGATTACAGCTGGTGAATTATAATTGGCAATTATTTTTTGGCGGGGTCCACAAAGTCCACGCGTCAGTGAACAATGGATATTTGATATTTACACTTGTATTTCACACTCTCGTTTTCTTATTATTATTTGTTTTTTTGAAGCCAATAAAAAATCTGTGACTATCCACATACTGGGGTGTGCTTCTGCTACGTAGTGGGTGCACTGAAAACCTACCAAAGAGAGAATCAATGAGGGGGCCAGGGGGGCATGTGGGGCTCACGAGAAATTGCACTGCAGTGTTGAGTTGAGCGTGGGATGATTCCACTAATATTTTACCACAAACTTGTGGAGAGTCCACTATATGTACAATGTTATCGTTGTCTCGTGTCTTCATCATGTACATCTCCCGTCGGCTTTGTGACTCATGGCATACACCTCTCGTGTCTTCGCCACTCTGTGTGGTGGGATTATGATTTATGATTGGAAGGTCATTTTGTCGTAAATAACAACCAGTAATAAGAACTTGTTAAGATGTTAAACGTATAAAAGATAGAGGGATACTTGTGTAATTAACGATAATATATATTGTAGCAGTACTTATTTTCATTGTAGTGGGACTTGGCCCCCTGAGCCTCAATATAGTTCTATCACCGATGTTAATGTAAATATCAGTCATCATGTAACGATATGATTCATCATCAAACTAGTTTATAGAATCAAGTTAATTAGATGAAGGGTTGAACAGTATATATAAATATAATCCATGAACTGATGATAATTTTGGAGGAAGGTGATCCAGCGGAGCACGAAAAGGAAGTGCGCTTTAGGTTGCGATAACTTTTTTTTTTTTTTCCCTCCCCTTCTTGTAATGGGGGGACAATGTGGCAACTATTTTTATTATTTTAAATGAATTGCACCAACACAAGGTGTTTTGGTCTTTGTTCATTGTAAGGACGGCTCACAAATCACTTTCAAGGCCTTTGTGCTCATTTATTTTTTGGGGTTGAGGATTTTTTTCTCCGATGTGTTCCATTAAGGTCAATCACTTTAATAATCCAAGCCACCAAAGAGAGTCAAAACTTTTTTCCATTTCGTTTTCTCATACAAGGTCAACTATTATGCCCATGTTCTGTAGATCTGATCTGAAACTCCTAATCATGACTTGTGTCGTTTCAACTCTTACCAATTGAAGGGATTGGATACAATGACTATTCAAAGAAACTTGGAATGGTATTAATCCTTTTATCTGCTTGTTAATTGTTGTGTACTTTGAAATCTTACGTAGACCATAAATGTGTAAAATCTTAATGGACATATAAATTATCATTCAGTCATTCTTTTCTTGCATGTAAAATTTTGAAGAAGATTGATTTAGTGGGAGCATAAATTCACACAGTCATAACATATAACTTTAATATAAAAGTTTACCTAGTAGATATCACAAATCTACACCTAAATAAAATGAGATCTACCCCACCTTTAAAAAAAAAAAATTATACATATGTTGAATATTCTTTGAGGTGCTTAAAAAAAATGAAAAAATAAAGAAAACGTGATGGAGCAATGAATCATAGAAGATATTCACGCATGAGGCGTGCTTGGTGCTGCCCACTACACACCATTAATATAATCAGAAAAGGGGAATGATAAAAGTCGAGTGCAGAGAAAATCTCAGGAAAGGCAAAAGCAAGACAAACCCATGTTGAAATGTGGCACTGTGGGCTGCTCGCTTGGTGCTCCAAAATCCCAATATTTCTCCCAATATGTCCTCAAGAGTGCGGGGGATAATGAGTGTCGTGCCGTCAAATTGTCTTGCACACGTGCTGTACTGATGCTTCTACGAAATGATAGAAAATTATTAAAGATTGGCTTCAATTCAATTCGATGTCAAACATGATCGGGTCGATTTGTTAAATTAGGCTTTCATCGGACACTAACTCGCTCAATTTCCAACGGCATTTATGCTTATACTTTAATTGTGTACACTGTCATCTTATCTCTTATTACTGTGGGAATGGGATTGTACTGTTATGTTTAAAACAAAATTTCATCCTTACGATTGTGAATACTGAAAAATGACTAAAATTTTCTTAAAAAGCAGTAATGGCATACCAAGTATTGAATTTGATCCCTGATACTATATTTTTATTTTTTATTTTTTATTGGTACCACTATTCTGTAGATTCATCGGCCATTCGCGAACCATGTGGCTGAATCACATTGACTGTAAATATAACTCTGTATTAGAATGACATCGCATCAAAGACATGATCATTTTTTTTTTTACTCCCTTTCACCATTCTTCAAACAATTGTAGCTCAAACGCAGTGGTGACAATCAACGATGGCATCAAATGAGTGCAGGATTGGTATTGATTCAGATTTTTTTTTTAATCTTTTGTCATAATAATTAATGATCTTCAAAGATAAGTAGTGTAAAGAATTGATTAATAATAAAAGAGTTTGGTGAGATCTATTTACCTATGACACCATCTCCCAATTTTTTTTCTAGATATTTTTATTTTAACCTATTTTTAGATTATCTTTGTCTTTTTTGTTGTTACGTGTACTTAGATTTAGTAAGCTAGTTGTTAGTTTTCCATCTTATGGACCATTTATTATAATTCTATTCTTTAGGTTCAAATTATACTTTTAACTTTTAAGTTAATATTTAAACTAGCATTAACATTAATAATGAGTATTATAGTAAAACTTGTCTATAGTCATAATGTTGAAACCAATTACTTTTATTAATATGAGTAGATTATAATGAAATACTAACTAGGCAACCCAAGAGGGGGTAAATTAAGATTTTAAAATTTAAGCTAAGCAAACCACACAACAATTTAATCTATTACCTTAATCAAATTGAAAACAATAAATTCAATCATGCACAATATTAAAAGAGTAAGGGAAGAGAAAACAAACACAAGGATTTTACGTGGTTCGGCAATCCCCACCTACGTCCACGCCTCCAAGCTCACCCGCTTGAGGATTTCACTATCCAAGCCTCCCAAGGCTTCAAGTTTTTACAATTGACTTCTAAGGTGTTAATGAACTTTTACAATCAAGAGATTATCTCCTCAATCTCTTCACCCCAAGTGTTTCTCACACTTGTACACTCACAATTTGATGAGAAATGAAAATTACAACAATGAAACTCTCTTTAAGAGTGGATATACAAATGATAGCTCAATGAAGATTTAATCTATGATGATTTTCGAATTTGAAGCTCAATATAAGTTGTGTGCACTTGTTTATGCTTGCAAAGATTACCAAAAATGAATTGGATTTGAGTTTATATAGTTTGAGCTCAAAAACTAGCTGTTATGCACATTTTGATCATAACCGGCTTACCGTTTATGGAATTCGGTTAGCAGCTTGTATGTTACCGTTAAGGCAAAAATTTGAATTTTAAAACATCCGGCATGCTGCTTATGATATCCAGATATCCGTTTATGCTCTAGAAGCTCATTGCCTAACATCCGGATAGCCGCTTACCAAATTCGGATAGCCGCTTTCCATCCAGAGAGTTTCTGCCCAATATCCGGCTAGCCGCTGGTCACATCCGGTTAGTCGCTTGCTACAGTGCACTATTTTCTAAAATTACAGTTTGACCCCAAAATTGTCCATAACTGTACTATGCCCCAAAACGTTATAAATCTGGGCAAATAGGTCCAATTTTAGAATTGTTAAGTAATGTTTTGTTAATCTCAAAACTTTCTGAAATTATGATCTGGCCCAAAAAAAGTGAAATTATAGAATGACCTAAAATATTTAAATATTTACAAATAGGTCTAAATCTGAAATTCAAAACAATATTTATTTAAAAACAAAGATGGCAAAACACTTTCATTTTAGTCCATATCTTGAAAAGCAATCTAATAACATAAAATCATTTTTCCATCAAATATAAAACCTTTATAATGTGAAAATAATGGTTTATTTAAAAAGTATAAAAATTAATTTGAGTTTAAAAGATTAATCATTCTTAATCTTATTTGTTATCATCAAAATCAACATTATGGAAACATATATGTTAACATATAACTTAATAGAGGTGTAGTTACAAAAATTATTTGACTTAGTTATCTTTAGTTCAAGTGATATAGAAGTAATGTATATACAATATTAATCTTGTATGATTGAGAATATGCAAAGTCATCTTAAAATCTAAACATTTTCATTCTTTTTAATATTTTTCTCTCAATGTAATTTCTATAAATATTATACAATGATTTGGAAACAACTATTAAAAAAAAATCATTGTGTTAAGCAACTTTAAAAGAATATTTTATACCATCTTAAACCTTTAATGTAACATAACATATATTTTTTGTAATATTTAAAAAATTATTATTTATGTGGAGATAAGTTTTTAAGATAGGATTTAGAAAAACTATAACTTATTATAACTAGCCCAAATTGGGAGCACGATTTTTTATGATTAATTAGAAGTTATTCCTATATAGAATATCTCCATAGAGAGGCTTTATTATATATTGTGCAACATGATCAATTATATTTAGGAAGAGCTGTACCCTAAATGCCAAAAATATTTTTGAAATTCCAAATTTTCTACAATTAACTTATTTCTTCTATAATTGCTTCCATATATTTTTTAGTCACAAAAACTAAACATCTAATTAATATAACAATAAAAGCACATTAAAGCGCTTTCTATAATTAATTACCAGAGGTCCAAACACCTACTGATTTATTTAAAAACTGCTTAAGAAAATGATAATAAACAAAGTTGTATGGGTTAAAGAATTATATGAAGAGCATTAATTCTCAAAACTGCCCCTTATTAGGAAACACGACCCAAAAATCAGGAATTATGCTATTGGAAGTTCCAGACTAGTTGGCATAATTGGTGGAACATTTTCTTCCTCCTTTGGAGTGTGGATGGTGACCAGATCAGGCAAAGGTGTCACTGGCCCTTGCTTGCCTTTGGCATCCCAGGCCAGCATGATCTTTACCTTGATGCCAATCACTCCCTGTTACCGTTTTAGTGCAAATATTTAATCACATTGATAAATAATATAATGTAATTTGCATTTTCAAATTTTTACATAGCCACAGAAAATTGAACTGGCCTGTCTAATAAGGACATGCCTCACAGCTGAGTCGATATATTCCTTCACAGGATAACCAGAGGATATCATGTACCCATCCTTAAACTTCATTGACTTGGCACGTTGAGCACGAAGCTTACCACTCACTATGACCTGAATGAATGTACAAGATTAATATTGGAATTTCGAAAATTAAAAAAGTTGCGGGTGAAAATAAACGTGTAATAAAAGGGTGAATAATTATTTTTTGACATACCTCACATCCCTTAGCCCCACTCTCCATTATGAATCTCAGCACACCATAGCATGCCCTATAAGATGATGAATCCCAAGTTATCATTTCAAATAAGTTATTAAAAAAAAAGGCTTGTGAAAGAAAGCCGTCATCAACAAACAATTTTCTCCAGAACCTCATTAATCATTAATTAGAGAGCATAATTATATCGAGAACATTATAAATGCCTAAATTGCATACGCAATAACTTTAAGTATATATTGTCCATTTTAAGGACACATCTTACATACAATCACAGCAAGACCCTCTTTCCCTAACAAAGTGAGATTTTGCAATGAGGCACACTAGTTAACTTGGCATGCGAGAATGTCAACAGAAATATTGCTAATGAACTTTAGCAGTAATGCAACAACATCCGATCAATTGGTTACAATATTAATCATAGTAGAAATGGTGTAATGTGTAATATTGTAACCAATTGATGGTTGTAACGGAGGGACTCGGCCTGGGCAATGGCACACAGACCCCTATTGTTAACTTTCTCAGCATATAGCTCCACACTGTTCTCTGGAAACTTGAACCGTTTCTGAACGGCTGAACTTCATTCAGCTCTCTTGTCAGAACTTCATTCAGCTCTGCAAAGAAGACACCATCGGCAACAAACTGTTGCCCAAAAACATGATTTCCCATACATCATGTTCGCTTAACAAAATTTGGAATCAATAGCCCTACAAGAATATATTACTTTAGGGAAAAAAAAAACACATTTTGGTTTATTTTATCTAAACATGAGATGCATTGTGAATTTTATCCTATATGCGTTTGATAATCCTGAACTTTACGTAAAAACATGTCATCTAAACATTTTAGTTTTTCCTCAGATTTCACATGACAAAGAAAACGTTTGAAAGAAAGAGAGACTGACTTTGCGCTTCTTGCTAATCTGAGTAGCCATGTTGTTTTAGAGAGTCCAAAACTCTTTTAGTATGAGAAATCCTAATGTTTAATCTCTATATTTTTTAAAATATCTCAAAACATCAATGTCGTTAAACTATTAACACCTATTGTTACTTTTTGTTCCTTTTGGCTAGCTTTTATAATATTATCCTCTTACAATAATATTTCTTTTTGTGGACGAAAAGAAAAAATTACCAATTTAACCCCAAAAATAAGATAAAAAATAAAAATAATTCATATTTATTTTTGTGGAACACTTTAATGAAGAGTTAATATGTTAGTTCTTTTATTAATGTAAAAAAAAATGGTAACTTAATGAGTTAATACATTAGTTTTTTTAATTAATGTCTCAAAAATTTGTTAATTTAATTTTTTTACAAATTTTTTTTTAACATACACGAGCTTCATAAAAATTAATATATGTTCTCTCCTTTAAAAAAAAAAGAAACATTATTATAAGAGAATAATATTGTAAAAGTAAATTAAAATGAACAAAAAGTACTGATAATAGTTTAACAATATGGACATTTTAAAGTACTTTTAAAAATATAGAAATTAAATTAATACTAACATCAAAATATAGGAATTAAACAAACCTTTTCTCCTAATTATTTAAATGGATCCATTGCTGATCTAATAATATTGGGCGCATTTATATATCGTACGACCAAGGTTTTAGTTACAATATTTTTTTTCTTTCATAGTTTTTGACATCTCTAAAATACAATATAATATATACAGCCCCAGTAAATATCTAATAGATATATTCAAAAGAAAAAAAATAAAATCAAATAAATGTGCCCATCTTTGTTTTCAAAGACTTGTTCCGTATTCAATGATCTAATATGTGCCCAACTTGTAGATTCTATAATGTCCACGACTGTTTCAAAGATAGTAATTGATAGAATCTGTGACGGATTCAAATTGAATATGATCTCAACATACCATATTTCTTTGTGTGTGTGTGTGTGTTTTTTTTTTTTCTTCCTGTCAAATGATCGTTGATTTATTTGCAAGTTTAGTTGAGCGTGAAAGCATATGCGAGGAGAAAATAAAAATACTTTACACGCTCAACAACCTTGTTTTCTTGACACTAGAGATTGATTAAAAAAAACGCCGTTGCCGGGGATCGAACCCGGGTCACCCGCGTGACAGGCGGGAATACTTACCACTATACTACAACGACCTGATTGTTGGGAGTGTTCAGCCTTTTAGAATTTTATTAAAATTTAAAAACAGCACTTAGACAAATCAGAACCGTCCATTTGTCTTAAGAGTCTTACGATAACATTCTTCTGGCGAAAAGAGAATCTAGCCACTTTGCCTTATCCCTTCCCTCCAAAGCGAACCAAGTCTAAAAAGAAACCTCAGAAAACGGTCACCTGCCCACCATGGCCGCTATATCATCCACCACCGCAACCGTCTGCATTTCCCAGAAAAATTTCTACACTCCATCGCCTAAAAGAAACTCTTTGTTATCCCATTCGATCAATTCTTACTTTCCAACAAGACCACGTAAACAACTTACTGTTAGAAACACGGGTGATGTATCAGCAGAAACTGGGTCAACAGAGATAGAACCAGAAGCCCGGTCAGATCCTTCCTCTTTGATCTCTGCTCTCAATGTTGAGCGAGCTCTTCGCGGAATTGGTAATGAACATCATCCACCCATCTGTCTTTGCACTTATCAGTATTTCACGTTAACCCTTGCATGTTGATATTTTTACTAAAAGCTCCATACGCATATGCATTCAATTGACCAAGTTTTTGTTTAGAATGCAGCAATTACAGACGCGGATCATTATGGCAGACTTGGACTTCGAAGAGGGTGTTCATTTGATGAGGTGAATTCTCAAATCAGCTTTTTCTTTCTTTTTTCTCCTAACTCTTTCTCCATCTCATTGCTTTTCTGATGCAACAGGTTGCACTTGCATATAAAAACAAACTAGAAAGGCTCAAGGATCAGGGGCTAGACGAAGAAGAGGAGAGCAAAAAAATAAAGCTCTTGAAAGTCAGTTTGCGTGCATAACCTTGTCACTTTAATTTAAAGATTGCTCAATTTCTGATAGGAAAATTAGGATGGCGAATTAATAAGTCTAATTTAAACGGAATGATATCTATTTTTGAACTGTTTAATAGGAATCATACTCAATTCTATCATCTGAGGAAGAAAGAAGACTGTATGATTGGAGCTTGGCAAGGACTGAGAATCCAGATAGATATTTATGGCCATTTGAGGTGGACGTCACGCAGACCCCAAAAGGGACACCACCGCCACAGGTATATATGGACCTATCTATCTGCTTTTGATTTTAAAATTGCAATATCTTATGAACAATCATTGTAATTTACCAAGCATACAGCAACTAGCTTTTCAAGTTAATAAAATCAGTGTTCCAATTTTTTTTTGTAATAAATAGTTCATAAAATCAGAAGTTTTATCCTAATTTATTTGTTTATTATTCAAAGCAGGTGGAATTTTATTCTAAATAAAATAAACTGATAGAGTTTAAAAGTCAAAAGGTTTTATTTGATTTTATCACTTCCAGAAAATCATCTACGCCAATGTAATCTACTCACCTTGCAATTATTTCTACTTTCACATCAGACGATATGCAGTTTTTTTTTCCCCCTTATATGTAATATGGTCTCATTCCTGAATCCTGATACGAATTCGTTTTACTTTTAATCATCGCAGGAACCGGAGGATGTCGGGCCAACTAGATTGGTGGGGTATTTCATGTTAGGGTGGTTGATATTAAGCTTCGTTTTATCCATTGCCCTAAATCGATAATGGTTTGTTATTACGATGACCATAAACGGTCACACTTTTGAAGTGTCATGTACATAACAAATTTCCCAAATTATATGACTTGTCTTTAAAATGTGTGGTAAGTGACATGTTGCACACAATCACTGACCATTTTATGCTATAAATTACAGTCCATGATGCCATCAATTACCGAAAGTTCACGTATCTCCCAATATTTGTTTCACTCTCCTATTACTAAGTTAACATTGAATCATATTAGTTATTTTTAGAAGACATTGTACTTTCTGTGGAAACTCCTTGACTCCTTGTCTTTTATATTCCTCGTATAAAAATCTTTAAGCTTCCATTCTATTTCTGAAATATGTTGCATGTTCCCTAAATCTATCAAAAGGCAGGTTCAGAACCACTTTATTATCAAGCACCCTCGGTGGTCCCGCGATCTTCCTTGACACGTGGGTAACAATTCAAGTCCGCCGTGTTTAATGCAGAAGGAATTTTCTTCCCATCATTTAGAAGAAAATCTAACTCTATTTTGCGCTTCGACTTTCAAATAGGTAGGGATGGTAATGGATTGGACTTGATCTAAGATCCACGTAATTCAAATTCAATCGGATTAAATTTAAATTTGTTTAAAATGAATTTAAATCAGATTTAGATATTAATGTACGGATTTAAAATAGATCTAGAACAAGTCTGAATCTATCTTAATATCTAAATCCATATCTACTCATCTTTTAATTTAATTTATTTTTTTTAAAGTCTCTTAACAATTGTGAAATTATAATGATAATAAATTTTATTCATAGTATATTAGTGGTATTTTCTATACATTTAAACTCTTAAAACTTAAAAGTTAGTTTTATAAATTTAAAGGTCAGCCAGCCCCAAAACATGTAAATGCAATATTCAAATTACAAGTCAAGTAATACAACTTGACAATTTATTTTACTATATTGACCAAATAATTTTTAAAGAATATAGTTATTCATATATTTAGTCAAATATGACCATAATAAAAATAATAAAACACTGAATATAAATCATATTTAATTCATATGTCATTATCTAATGTTATAGGAATGAGGGTGGGTGTGTATGGATATTAAAATGATGAAGAAAATAATAAAATATTAGATTGATCTTACTCATACAATTACTTTTGAATGATATTTTATTATCTTATTTGTTGTTTTGGTGCAAAAGTATAAACTACAATATTTATTATATTTTGAGATAAATTATATAATTTATTTGTTATCAATACATTTTAGCCTTCAATTTTCGTTATAAGAAATTATTACTTTTTTATTACTAAGTTTTAGAATTCATGACGGATCTAGAGCATATTTGGATTTTATTTTTTTTTTTTTGGATTTGGGACAGATATAGATATTTATTTCTTTTTTGGATCTGGATATGGAGCAAAAAATATAGATTCATGACGGATCTGGAGCAGATACAGATCTTGATTTTTATTATAGATCTGGAGCAGAGTAAATCCAACTCATATCTGCCCCATTGCCATCCCTACAAATAGGTCATATTTTTCATTAAATAGTGCATTATAAAATATTCAAAATGAGAAAAAAAAATACTAAAAATAATACATAAAAATTACTAAATATATGCAACTCAAATTGTTAATATATATTAATGGTTTCAAGTTAAAAATTGATGACACTTTGAATTCTAAAACTCGTATAAGAAAAAAAATGACATTCAAATATGCCATAAGACCAGAACAAAAACTTATGTACTCAATGCTCAAATATTTTAAATTTTAGAATTATACTTATACGAATTTATTTGCGAAAAAATACTCTTCCAAATTGAGATTAAAATCAATATCAAATAAGTAATCATCCAATGTAAAAAAGGAGGACTGAAAATTCTACACTCATCTAATGTGTACAATAAACACATCGAATTCGTTTCAAGCAAGAGTACTTTTTAGCGTTTTTAAAACTTCGAAACCTTTTTTATACAAATAAAACCTTTTGAAAGCTTCAAGCGTGTTAGTATCAAATATACGCCTAAATCTTGTAATGTCATTACCCACTCTTTAGCTAAGTTAGCTTAGAGAAATGCGAAACTGTTGTATAGAAGGGTTCATACCCTTCACAAGTGATGTATCTTTTCTCCTCGTTGAATTCATTGAAATCTCTTTTCAAAAAAAAAAAAAAAGAAATAGCTAAAAAGTGTTTGTCTATGTAACAATGTTTGGTTGAAGTACTCCTCAAGGGAGAAGAAAATTAAAGTACTAGGCAATTCACAGGTCCATGCCAGTATAAAATTAAAACCTTTCCAAATAGTTAGAATGGAGGTCTGCAACCTTCAATTAGTGTAGTTGAAGGTATCGTTTACTTCTCCGATAGAATCCTAAAGAGTGGGAATTATAAGATTAGGAATCCTAAGACTGAAAGTGTAGACTGGGAGTGAAAGTAGTACACTAAAATCAGAATGTCGAATAAAAATTAAAATCTCATTTATGTGTATATTTTGTTTTTGACTAATAATAAATTGTTTCAAATTATTGTTTTACCCATATTTAAAGAATTATAATTTTTACTAAAATAAAAAATATATATTTATAACATAAACTATTTATTTTATTGTTATTTTAATTATATATATATTATTATCTATAATAAATGTAATATTATTAAAAAATATATTATTTAAATAAATATAATATTATTATTTTTAAGTAAATGTAATAATATTTTATTTTAACAAATATAATTATATTATATTTAATAAAAGAATGAGAAAAAAGAGGAGGGAGTAGGAATGTGATGGGAATTCCACTTCACACTCTAAAAATGAGTAAAACCCAAGTAGTAAGACTTCCATTTCCTCATATAAACAAGTAAACATTAAAGTGGGAGATATTTATACTCTTCACTCTCACTTCGAGTAAACACAACAAAAATGAATAAGACACTTCAAAATTATTTTTTAAACAGCAAATTTAAGGGGCTTGTTCAGGAAAAGCACTTTTCCAAATTAAGTTTCAAAGACAAGTCTTCTTTATTGAAAGCTTAAAGAAAAGAAAAAACAAAAAAAAAAAACTGCAATCACCTTCTACCTTCATACATTTATATTTTAGTGGTGATTTTCACCCCCCTCAAATTATGTAAACCCACTTCACTTAAAAAAATATATTAAAAAAATTCATATTATTTTTAATAATTTCAAATAAAAAAGAATTTGAACAATTAGCCAATTAAATCCTCATTAATTGTTTAAACTTGTAGTGCAAAAACATTTGTTTTTTTGAACAATTTAGTCATTTTATGTAACAAGAATAAAATAATCAAATTAAAATTACCTTAAAAACAACATTAATGATCAAAGGCTGAGTGGTTATGTTCGAACCCCCATAAAAATATTATAGAAATTTAGTCCTTCCTCAATTAGTAATAATTGAGTGAAGCCTTTCTTCCCTTATTAAATATAAGTTGACTAAACATTTCTTGAATATTAGAGAGGGTAAAATTCTTAATAGTACTTCCAACAATTTAATGCAAACTAATTCCACTACTATCTTAACTTGTTAATATCAATAATAATTTTTTATAATATGTATTTTAATCTAATTGTAATATTAGTATTTAAAAAATATAAAGAAAAAAAACAACATTAATGATCAACAATTGTCAAGAGATCTAATTAATTAATTGTTTAAATTTTTTATTTTAAATTTTAAAATAATATGGACTTTTTTAAATAATTTTTTTGAAATGCAGTAAATTTACATAAAATTATGAGGTGAAAATATCACCAACCTTCATATTTAAGTAAATTTCAATTTACCCCTTCATAAATAACATATATTAGTATACCTCAAACTTATTGAAAACAAATTACCCCAACTTATTGAAAGCAGAACATCAACCCACCTCATTCATCATTAAAAAAACAAAAAGTTAGAACAAAGAATTTCATCATTGCGGCCCAATTTACCCTAGCATTTTTCACATTAAATAGTGACATGTTGATGATTTCAATAGTTTAAGATTAAATTAAAATATGTCAATTTATCTGGAAGATTTTTCAAATTTTGAAACTAGCAAGACCCAAAAAGAGAATGAGGATACCTAATGCAGGGTCAACGCAATGAACAAAAGGCCAAGGTTCCCGTGCATCAAACGTGTCCGGTGGACCTACCTACATACAGCTGTACGCTGCACAAATGCCCATGGTTGCAAAAGATTTAACAATAAGCTAATAAAGCCGAGCATATGCCAGGCTTAAAAAATAGTCACAAAAAATGAGAGGAGAGAGAAAGAGAGAAAGAGAAAAAGAGAAAAATGGAGTGAAAAGGCGATTAAAAAAACAAATTCGAGAGAGAGAGAATAAATTTTAATCTTATTGTTTATTTTAACATGAAATTCATCTCTCTTCCCCTTTTTGCCCCCCTCATTTCCCCTCCCCTCCTCTCTACACCTTTCCTTTCCTTTCTTCAAATCAAACATACCATTAAGTCTCTAACATAATCCAGAAGGTTAGGCACAAAACACATGGATTATCTCCTCACACCAGCACCCATTCACCTTCATGATTAGACCCAAAAATGATAGCAACACTACAACTAGGACGAAAATAAAAGTCCAGAATATGTAGTACTCATTTTTTGTTCGCCAACCAACAAAATTTGCAGTGCAGTCAGCTAAGAGACCGTTTATTTTGTAAGCACTTAATGAATTGTAAAGCTACTGAACAAAATCAAAGCATCTGACTGAGTTGAAAAAAATGCCATGTCACGCCAAGCTAAGAAGAAAAGAACCATGTGAATAACAAAGAACCCTTGTAATATATGCAGACTCAAGAACAACAAAGCTTAGCATAAAAATCTTAAGAGGACAGCTACCTCAATAACGGAAAACCTAGATACAGATTTGTTTCCAACTTTCCCTATTCCAGAAAGGTAACAACCAAGCTGAATGGAAGAATTATCCACCAAAATGAATAATACTCAGTAAAATGGAAGGTTAGACCAACTGATCCCGACAATAATTGCAGATAATTGGCTATCAGCCCACCAACAGATTACAAACTTTTTCCAAATTTTAAAACCTGTGCTGGACAGGATATCAAACAATCTACGAAACAGAGCCATGATACCAACTACACCTTTTAAGTGCAGGAGCAAGACAAAGGCATATCATACCCATGCTATACCACATTCTTTCAATTTAATTTTGGGACTAGCTATGCAGCTAAGTATCAGAATCTAGTCCCGTAAGAAACATACTCAAAAAGAAAAACAAATTTCAATGCAAGACCAAGTACCAGAAAAAGTCAACCTAAATCTTGAAAAGACCAAGCTAAATACCATTCAACACCGTCTGAGTGTAAGGGGTCACACATTCTATCTCTCCAACTACTTAACGTTGCATGGTCCGGTACTAGTCCCCATTTTGAATCTAATGCATAAAATGAGTAACCAGGAAACTTCTAGAGTAATAAAGATGAATGCAATTGGTATGTAGCATTGCCCATGCCTGACCACTAAAACCATGGAAAAAAAGATGACCTCAACCATAACCAGCTAAGATTGACCCTAACAGCAATGCTCACAAGTGACCAATGGGTCCATCCACAATGGTCATAAATAGGAAAGTCTCACACAACCTAGTGGAGCCGAAATTTACATCTATGGACGTGTTACAGCATGAATGTACAACATACTCAGGAGAAGGGTCAACTGCGGTAAGGGGAAGGGGAAATTATTACAACCAAGAATTCTTTGTTTTTGCTGTTTTGAAAGGGAAACATACCTTCACCAGCTTCAGTCATCTCTGCAAAAAGAAGTTGGGCATGTTATGACAAGGTTGAACCTATATTAAATTTACCATTGCTCCTCAGTTAAACTCTAGACTGCTAGCCTCCATAGCTCAAGCTATAAAAGTGAAGAGGGTTAGTTAGCAAATATTATAGATATAAGATATCCACGAAGCTACTGTTGAAATCCGATCACTCAACTAGATCTGTATCAAGAAAACCAACAGAGAATACAAATTAGCTCAAATAGTCCTGTGTTGTCCAAATGGTGTACTAGATCCATCAGTTCAAGGGAATTAGGACAATAAAAAGGAGCTACTATTAAACTAAGTTAATACAATACCTAACTGAAATGAAAAGATCAGATGCATCATCTATAATATACAATTTCATATACACATTTACCTCAAAAAATCAGGTCAGCTGTACTTTATGTAACCACTTTTTCGTTCACTATAACGATAGTCTTCTCCATGATCCTCATCTGAGCCCTTAACCATCAACCACCTATCATGACTTGGCTCATCATCCATGGACTTTGATTTGTGCCTGGAGTGTCTGGAACCATGACTCAGATCTTTCTCTTTCTGTTTCTTTTTTCTATCACTGGAATAGCTCGGCTCCAAACCTGATTCTGAGCAGCTATCAGGTTTATGATTGTGACGTTTGACATCAGACTTTAGTTTCTTTCTTTCACCATCTTTCTCCTTAACTGCGTGACGACTCCAACTAGAATCACTGTGAAACTGCTCCCTTTCATTGTGCTTTTTGGATTGTCTGCTGTGTTTTTTATGCCTCTCATCACCATGCCAGCTGGAGCTACTAGGCATATCTTCAACTTCTGAAAGCTGATAGCACGGCCTCCGTTCTCTACAAGGATAAGAGGAACAGGAATTTTTCTTATATTTCTTATCAAATGAGTGCCTGTCATCATCTAAATTACTGTAACACCAATGTCTCTTATGTGACCAATGTGTAAAACTGCCCTCAGAGAAGCTTACAGACCTTTCTTTACTGAAATGAGATTTCTTGTCATGCAGCCTTTCTGCCTCATCATAGCGATGCTTTATGTTAACATTCTCATCTTCATCGTCATCATAGGATTGCTCACTGTAGCACAGAAATTACATTAGTAGGATATTAGTATAAAACAAATTAAAATGAAAATTACATTTCTAAAACAAACCCAGGAGCACCCACTTTTGATATTGAGCAGTAAAAGCAAAATAGAAACTGGGCTATGCCGGCTCAGAGAGAGAAATAAATGCAAAAAAGTTAGATGAAGAACCTTCCCGTTAATTTTTCCTCTTCTAACGAACAGAGGAGTAATATTCAAGGAATTTGTTAGAATGATTCCGATTTTATTTGGTGTTTGAGTGCCTGAGTATACATGTATGACCATGTGACAATAAAAGATGGATGTACTTATACAAGGAGAGATACAGACAAAAAAAGGGAGCATGGTGGTTTCTTATTTGAGAGTTGAGACTAAATGATCCTGTGTTTGACTTACGTAGAAATAGATATTATACCATTGATATATAGTAAATCCATAACAAATCAATCATAAATCAAAACGTAATCTATAACATATGGCTGTTGCTTGATGTCAAAACAACAATTTACCTCATATTTATATTTGATAACTTCTGTTTCTTTTCACAATCTTGATGATGAAGAACCCTTGAGCGACCGAGACGACCTGCATTGACCCCAACAGGAGTTCTTGGACCTCCCATCATCGTGTATCCACTGCAAGATGCTTCCATGTCAAATCTAAACACGAAACAATAAATGAAGCCAAAATCTTCAAGCATCCATATCATGACAAATCTTAAAGAAGAAAAAGAAACTCAAAAGGGACACAATATTCAAATTACCCATAGGCAGGTATGCCACCAAACATAGATGGCATATATGCAGGAACAGCAAATTGTGTGGTAGGGGCCATGGTTGCATTAAAGGGCATCATCCCATGATTTCCATAAATGTTTGCAATGGGTCTGCCATGGGCCAGTGAAGGTCCATTCCAGAAAGGTGGTGCATGACCGCACAAAGCTCCTGCAAAAAAGGCATTCCCTGGAATTCAAAAATAAAAACAAAACATAAGAAATAAGCCTCCCACATTCTACAAGAAGTGAAAAGACTAAACTAGGATCTAGAAGATACCTTGCTGAAGCATTGGATTTGGACTTAAAGCGGCAGGGCAGTCTCTTATCAGATGATTGGGAGACCCGCACATGTAACAGGTTCGGTCCTGGTAAGGACAAGACAGCTAAACATTAGTTAACAGCACAAAAATAGAAGGAAAATGAGATGGCCTCATGAAAATCTCATAACTGAGAAGAACACATTTATGTTAGATATCTAGGTCTTGTTTCCTTCAGAGAGATGGGGTGTTTAAAGCCTGGCCCAAGAAACAAGCATGCAGAAACCCATGTAAATGCAAATTAAGAACCATCATAAATATATTTTTCTTAAATCTGAGAAGTTCCCAGACAAACTATGATCACACGGCAAAACTTACTGCCAGTAGATTATAGAGTTATTAAGATCATGATCAGATTCATCAATCAATCTTCTAATTGGATACCACGGTCCTCATTGCTAATTGTTGGCCCCAAAGGCATTATTAAATCTCTAGGCATGACATGATTATAGTTGTTCTAATGAAAATAACAGTTACTTCACACAATTAAAGATTTGTTCTCCTAAGTTATTACCTTTCTGTTTCTTCCACTCTCAATAAAACTCTTGTCTGCACCTGCAAAGTTCATTTTTATAATTAAAACAGCGAGAAGACATATCTACAGCTACAGAGAATGATGTCTACATGAGCTTATGGAGAGCCTACAAAGTACAAATTTGTGTTTTCTACCTGAAGTATCAACCCACAATCCCCTCTTTCTCTTGTTGCTGAATTCAGCTGGCATAAAGAAAATAATAAATAAATTAGGGTTCTAAACTCAAATAAAAATGTTGAAGAATTATATTAAAACGAACATAGCCCAAGAAGTTTTAAGTCCGGAAAATACAGTATCTTGGGGAACAAATCTACAATCATAGGCTGGCTAGCAAGCCCAACTGCTTTGCAAAACTTGGTGTCACATTCCCTGAATTAAGAAGGAAGAAGTGCAGTAAACAAACATCAACACGTTACCTTCCACATGAATGGGCTGGCTTTCACCATGGCATTCAGCAAATTCATTCAAGTCCAAAGGTCTTCTTTTGAAATCCACAGGTTGGGCGGAGCCATGGACTTCTGCATCTATTTGTTTCACCTTGTATGGCAAAGTACAGGATTTCAACGAATTATCTGCACCCAAGTGATTTACACAAGAACCAGTGTTGTTCCTTATAACTGAGTCACAATCTGCAACAATTTGATTGGATCCTCTCCCCGTCGCAGAGGGAGAGTCAGCCAACTCAGGTTCTCGTTGAAGGTTAGTCACTGCACATGAGACGTCTTTTGCTTGAATTCCGGATTCTCCATCTGTTTTAAAGTTGTTAATAGTTATTCATAATTCCACATGAAAGAATTGAGGACATTTTAAAAAAATAAAAATAAATAGTTCAGCTACCAGGCACATATCGATGATAAGCATTTTCTGAGCCACTGATTAGAATTTGGGACTCGAGGAAATGCTCAATTGCTTGTCGTAGAGAAACATTTGGTAACAAATCTTCTAATCTGCATTTTGAGGAAAAACACTTCGGACACCTTGCCTTCTCAACAAGCACTAAACGAATGCCTTCACAAAAAGTCCACCATCAATGTTAGGAACAAACATCCAGGGCTGATTGTCAATTAAGAATTAACAAAGATACTCAACATCTGAAAGAGAGAAGTTAGCTAAGTTTGGACATGAACTTACATTTCTCACAAAAACTATGTTGGCAGCATGGAATCATCACAGCCTCCTTGAACAATGTGTTGCAAAGAGAGCATTTAAGCTCTGATGGAAAATTACCATTTTCCATAGCTGAAGCATTGGTCTTAATTACCCTGAAAATTGCATCAGATCATTAAAAGATTCTTTTGCCAAAAGATGAGAGAGAAAAGAGGAAATTGGAAATAGACATATGGAGATCTTACAGCTCTAGTTTCGTGAATTGTGGAACATCTGATTTTGATTCTGTCTGCAATAAATCCTCTTCAATTCCGCTGTGCACAGCACCTGCTAAAATATCACTATAAGTTTAAAGCAGTACCATAAAAAGGTTTGAGAAAATAAGGCAATCTCTTTCACACCTCTTCGAATAGCCTCATTAACGTTGCTTGCTTCAAGTTTTTGACATCCTGTGTTGTGTGGCTCCGAAGTTCTGAGTGTACATAAAGAAAACTTTTCAAAAAAACTGAATCTAATTGACCAAGAGTTCACCCAAAAAAGTTCATAGGAAAACAAATCATGCATATCATGGCGGGATGGGTAATATGAGATACCAAGATTACCTTGTGGTGTCGATATTTTCCCTCTCACTGCCAACACAAATATTTTTATCAACATCATCAACGTCAGAGCAAGATAAGTTCCCGTTGAGAGCAGGACACAAATCAACCCCAAAGTCATCAAAGTTGATTTCCTCAATCTGAAAGATAGATAGTAATGCCAATCAGCCAAAAAAGAAAAAAGACAGAAAAAAAAAATGTGTTTAAGAAACTACAGATTGCCAGTGATGACGTTAGTACTATTCTGGATTGGAAAAAAGGCAAAAAATTAGGGAGGCTGTCCAAAGCATGACTGTCTACATTGACTATCAGTGAAAAAGGACATTATTTAACCCTAAGCATCTAATAGCAGCATATTCAGGGTAAAGCACTGAAAACATAAATTTGTTTTCAATACAAAGCACGTTATGGAAATACCTTTGGCTGAGAGGGCTTAACCTCATTGGTTTTCTTAATAGCAATATTTACAAACGAGCCACTGCATGCCCTGCATGTTGTAAAACTATATTAGACTGTTCTTAAAAACTAGCCCATTAGCTTGTCAATAAAAGCAAATAAATATAGAAAAGATTAGCTAGATTCAACATCACTGGAATTTAAGGAGGGAAAAAAAAATACAAAACAAGAACAAATATATAATGCTATCCTTAGCACGTGATTGATTACTGCATTCCCACGTATTTCTCCTTCTCTAGTACCAAAAGAAATGGTGGGAAATCTTACAAATCTAATGGTACTGATCCTGCAGGCACTCTCTTGATAATCACACTCGAGCCACTTGGAATTTGAAAGTTTTCATCGTTATACTCTGCATAGAATAACAATCATCCAATGAATAAACCAATTACCAAACACTATATATTTGAAAAGCTTATACATTCATGTCTTAATTGAAATTTGATTCCTCAAAATGTATAGCAATATAAAGCAACCGACATTATCCCAGCTCTAAAACTCCTAACAGCAAGAACTGGAACAACAGAAATGGAGAATAATGAAGGCTCTGTTTGTTTTCAACTTTTTGGCAGCACAACTGCCAAATGGTTTTGACTCGGTATTGGTATCTGAAAAGCTTTCATTATGCAGCACCAAACGGAGCCGAAATCAATGTGACGGTTGGTCAAATTTCAATATTTTCTTGCTATTTTCTTAATATTGATGTTATATATATATATCAGCAATTGGATGCTATTTAAAATTAAAGAAGTCAAGAGAGATTAGACCTTGACCAGTAACGGCATCAGAGAAGACGAGATCGAAGTCATGGCAAATATTGAGTTTCTTGTTATGGACAACCATCGATTTCAGATCGCGAACTGAAACTGAAAGCCGGCCGTCGATGTCGACGGAGTCAAAGTTCATTGAGCTCCTAAATTTATACCGGATGGACATGGCCGAGTCGTATCGGCGAGTCAATAACAAACTCGAATCGCTAGTTGTCCAGCTTCGTTTGTACGAAAATCGACGAGGGAGGAAAGCAATCCAATTATATACGGATTTGCTTGCTTGGATTTGAGGGTTTTTATTTATTTCTTCTTCTTTTTTTGTGCACAAGGGTTTTATTCGTAGACGCAACATATGTATGTACGTACGTACACGCTGAAACGCCGAACGTATTCTCGGGGGAAACTAGGCGCGTCGAGTCAAGCAGTTTCAGCCCTCAGGCGCGGGTAACCCATTCACAAGTCATGAATGCGACACGTGTAAACTTATTTTTTTAATGTTTGCCCTGTTACAGAATTATAGAGAAAGAAAATTCTATATTTTTTATTTGGACAATTTCATTATTTTGTATTAAATTTTCAACGTTTATCATAAATACAATTAAAAAATTATACAGTAAAGTTATCTAATATATTACATAATTAACTAATATAAATTATTTTAAATAATTTACTTATATTTACAATAAATTTCTATTCAGAAATATTTTTATTAGCATCTAAAATAATTTTTTTTTGTCTGAATCATGAGGTGGTCTTGAGTGGGCCCTAACTGTGGGAGGCATCTTTAAGCCCATACCACAACCCAATCTAATCCATGTTCACATCGGGTCGGCCCGTAAGGGGTAAAATGCTGGCCAAAGTAGTGACTCCATACGAGAGCGGGACTTGAACCCCTGACCTCTCTTAAGAAGTGAAAGTGTCGAACCACTCACACCAATCAACTTTGGTTATCTAAAATAAATTATAATATAATATAAATAAAATCAATATATTATAATTTTAAAATTTTATTTTAAAACCCAAAAAAAAAAAAAGAAATGGAGCCATCGCTGACTGCCGTCGTAGCTATCGTTGACCATTTCATTTCAGCTCGTGAACAACATCAAAATGATCATAAATTGACGATCTCTATGGTGGAACAACTTATTTGGCCAAAAAAATTAGTAGTTGTCTAGATCTATGGAAGTTAAAAGGTTTTCAAACTTTTTAAATTGGACCTGAACAAAACACATCATTTTTTTCATCTCAATGATGCCGTAATGATGTTGTTTGTTGGTTAGCGAGTCCAATGGTATCGATAATAACATTCCACGCACCACCGACAGCGCTGACCACGGTGGTTTGGCAATGGTCCAACGGAAATCTAATGAATTTGTAAAAAAATTATTTTTTTTCAAATTAATTAAATAAATAAAGTTCTGTCGCGTGCCATGGAGCCAGATCCACAGCTGTCGAGGTCGAGATCCAAATCCATCACCTATAGGGGGCCCCTTCCTTTTCCATATCCAGTTTGAGTTCAAGCAGTAAGAGGAACAACTGTGACTCCGAGCAGGGTCTCTTAAGTCACAAAAAGTAAGAAGGCTGAAACAAAATGACCAAAGAAAGCCTGGTATGTGCCAAGCCCAAGGGCTTATAGAAAAAGAAGAGCCCTCGAACCGAACTAATCAAGAAGGCCCTTCAAAAGGCTTTCTAGGGATTTGCTTGTCATATTTGTTTCAGTTTCGCTAGCTTTTCTTTCCAGCTCGTGAGCATTTAACCTTTCCAACAGCGTAAGCTAATCCAATTGATGTTAGAGACCTAGCTCAAGTGCCTGCTGCCTATTTCTTTTGTACTTTAATTCAATTTAGATATTAGATAGCGATTACGCCAATTCTTTCATTAAAGAAAGATTGGTCAGGAGATAAGCAAGAGGAAGGAGGAACCATTCTAGGACTTTGTACTATCACACTAAAGGTTTATTAACCATTTAGTTACATATGCTAATAAAAGATTGAATGGATAATTTTAGAAGTGTTGGTTTCCAATAGAAGAGAAATTTAAATTCTTCACTCTTTGTTATGAAATCTAACTTCTACATTACAAATTTATGATGAATATTAAATTATACTGAAAATTAAATTATTATAAATTATGGCCAACCAAACTAGGGGTGGACAAAAAAACCGTAATGTTAAAAAAACCGAACCGAACCGACGGTTTTTTCTAATTCGGTTCGGTTTTTATTTTTTTTAAAAACCAAATATACCGTTTGTAAAAAAAACCGAAATGTCGGTTCGGTATTCGGTTCACTTAGCTGAACCGAAAAACCGAACCGAAGAACCAAATTATTTTTTTATTTTATTCAAATCAAACATGTGTTAATAATTTTATTCAAATCAAACATGATTTTATTCAAATCAAACATGTGTTATTTCTCTTTATAACATTATGATTATGTTTATATAGATGGAGTATTGGAGTTTGGTTATGTATTTTGAAATTTTAATATTTCATATTTTGGGAGTATCTTATTAATAATTAGTAAGATATTAGTGATAAAATGTGTTTTGAATACTTTGTATTTATTGTTAATATTTGTAATAAAATTAGGATAAATTAATTGTTGAAAAAAATTATTACATTTATGAGGCCCAATAGGCTAAAAATTTAAAAATTCAAAATAGGCCCAATAGGCCCAGAACTGAAAAAACCGAACTGAACTGAACCGATCCGAAAAGAACCGTTTGAGTTCGGTTCTTATTGAGTTTGGTTCTTATTCGGTTCTTTTTATAAAATAACCGATTTAAATCGGTTCTACTTAATTTCGAACCGAACCGAACCGAACCGAACCGTGCCCACCCCTAAACCAAACAACAAAAAAGGAAAAAACAATTAAAAGTTACTTTCCTATCTTGCTATCTCCATCCTCTCCTTCCAACCAAACACCACCAAAGTATAAAAGGATATTATCATTTTACCACATAATATTTTTTGCCATTTTACTTCATTACCAAGTTTTTCACCAATTACTTTATCCCTCTTAATGTTTCCATTGTTGTCATTTTGCCATTAAACAATTAACGCTAATTAAATTTTTAACATAAATTATAACAAAAGTCTATTTTACCCCTAAACTGTGTAAGCGTAATTTAACACTCTAAACTTTAAAAAAATATAAAATTAATTATATAAAAAGAAATAATACTTTTATCAATTGATTATTTTATAAAATAATTAATTGATAAAACTATAAATATTATACATTGTAAAATTCCTAAAGGTGGTGTTTGGTAGGGAGGAGAGGATGGAGAAAAGAAAAGTAATTTCCTTGCTCATTTCCGTTGTTTGTTTAGATAAAATATATAAGAATTTAATTTTCACTATAATTTAATATCCATCATAATGTAGAATTTAACTTTCATACAAGGAGTGAAGAATGCAAATTTCTCTTTTGTTCAAAACCAAATCTTCCAAAATTACCTCTTCAACTGTTTAACACTTTAACTTGTTTAATGTCAACAAATGATTATTATTTATAGTTTTATTTTATCAATTTAATCTCATAAAAATTTTTGTGTTAATTAAATTTAAGTAATGATTAAAAAATTGAACAAAATAAATATATATATTTGTTTTAATATGAAAATATAGAAACATAAATTGACAGTCAACAGACCACCGCCATCACCGCTGCCACTGGCGCTTGCAGTGTCACTGTCGGTACTATTGAACTCGCCCAACTAACAAGATCATTGCATTGTCATTGAGGTCAAAAAAATCGATTCATGCTGTTCAAATCTAGTAAAAAAAATTTTAGAAACTTTTTAACTTCCACAAATTCGAAAAAATATCAAAATTTTTGGCTAAATGAATTCATCAATTATAGAGAGCATCAATTTCTGATGATTTTTAAATCATTCATAAGCTTATATGTGATGGTGTGGCGGACTACGGCGGCTAGCGGCTAAATACAGTGGCTTTGTTTGCTTTTTTTGGTTCTTTATATGAAAATTTAAAATTATAATATGTTGATTAAGAAATTATTTATATTATATTAGAATTTATTTAGAAACAAATTATATTAGTTATAATTACTTAAATTAATAATAAAATAAATATGTTTATACAAAATTTCAAATAAATTTTAATTATAAAAATAAATATGTTATCTAAAATATTTTTTATTAGTTATTTATGTAAATATATTAAATAAAATTACTATTTAATTTTTTGAATTATATTCATGATAAATATTGAAAGTTTAACACTTAAGTCTAAAATTGTCTAAATTAAAAACTAGAGATTTCCTTTTTTTGTATAATTATGTGACAAACCAAACATTATAAAAACATTTCACTTTCCTCTCTTATGCTTTTCTCACTTTTCCTCCACTTTCCTCTCCTCGTATTTTCTCACATCTCTTCAAATCACACATCACCAAACTATTGAATGTACTAAAATTCCTAAAATATTTCTATGATATAAAAAATTTGTTAATAGAGTTAACGATTTGGTAGTAAAATAATAAAAACTGAAGTATTAAGTAGGAGAAATTAATTGTCAAAAAATTTTAGTCCTAAAGTGATATGTCAAAAAATATGAGATAGTAAAATGATAATATCCCAAGTATATAATTGAAGCCGACCATGAGAAATCTTTTCACTGGGAGAATCAAATCGTCTTGTCTTTCGGGCAGCCAATAAGAGTCCATTCAAATCAATACTTACTTGAGGTGGTATGTAATCAGGGACAGATGCAGTACATGACCAATGGGGGCTTGAGCCCCCACTAGCCAAAAAAAAATATTAAAAAATAAAAGAGAAAAATATTTTAATTTTCTAATTAATTCCTATTAAATTTATTAAAATAGTCACTATAAAATATAAACTCCCATAAAATTTAAACTTTGACTTTTAAGAAATATAAAAATTTATATTTTAATTAAAAATAATGATAGCCCACCACCCAAAATATTTTCTATTATAAAATATATGGTTAATTCTTTCAGTTTATATAATAATAGTAGAACGAACATTTTCAGTGATAAAACTCATGAAGAATCATCTTTGGAATCGGATGGGATAAGTGATAGTTTGGTTATTTATATAGAAAATAATAAATTTAATAATATTGATAATGAATCTATTGCATAACATTTTTAAAATATAAAAATGCGTAGAGACTAATTATAAATGTATTAGTAAATATTCTATATATTCAAACTTTTAGTTTTTTATATTTTATTATTATCTAATTTAGCCTCCGATAAATTATTTTTCTAGATCCACCACAGTATGTAATAGTAGAATAATTGCTTCCCATACGTTTGAGTTAAGGGGCGTATAAATGTATTTTTCTTATATTAGTATTAATATTTTTATCTTGGGAAATTATCACCCAATAACTAATTACCCTTAGCGAATGTAGTGACAGATGCTTACAAATACCTTTTAGTTCGTAAACCTCAAATTTATAGACGTACTTGAAACCGTCATTTGAAATTAAAAACATGTTTATATTAGAATTGTTTTGTGCAATAATACCAGTATACAAATTCTTTCAAAATTTGCACAAGAGTTAATATCTACAGTACTTTTACTAATTTTTTTCTTGAAAAATTAATTTATTGTTAACTACAAGGGCGCTACATCACATAGAGAATCAAAAACATTATCTTGCCAAATGCAATCAATGACATCAATCACCGGGGTTTCTTTAAAGATGTGGCCACCTGTGATTGCCTTAACCAACCAGCCGAACAACGCAATAACCCCCACGTCCAAACGCCCAAGATTGGGGATGGCAACCCGTTGACACTTGGGACACTGGTCTTGTAGAGTTGCGCACTCCAGATTACTATCCTTTGAGACTTTTTAGCAACGTTCCCTACACCGTGAATATCATGGTTATGTTTCATTCCAAAGACCCGAATCCTTAGAAGGATCGCATAAATCAATTTTTAGCCACACTTTTTAGGATTATTTTTGTTCAAGTTTAACTTTTTATTACCATTTTGTGCAGATAGTAGACTAGAAGCGGTTACTTCAAATAAGAGAGGGGGGAAAAAAAAACAAACTGCCAACGGTTAAGACAAAATAGATAAAGAGTAATAAGTAAATGTAAATGGTAAAAATTTTGGATGAAGAGATTTTTGGAGCAAAATAAAGGTGCTAATAATAAATGATATGTGTGGATTGATATCATGAAGGCACAAAAATCTGCATATTTGCAAAACTGTTGTCAGAATTTATTCAAAAAGACGACGACGACAGTTTAGGGATTAGTTGGGTTACAGTGAGAAATTTAGGTGATTTTTTTCTTTTTGGTGTAAATTTAGCAGTGGTATATACTATATACATATATATATGTACATGTATATGTAGGGTGTGTTTAATTTAAATATCTCAACTCATCTCAAAGCCTGGGAAGTGGGGTTTGGCTTGGGCACTTAGTATTAATAATGGGGGCTCTTATAATCTAAATTTTTAAGTTTACTAGGCCAGGCCGAGCTTGCAAAATTGATGCCTGTGCCCAATCCCTATAACAGAGCCTGGCTGGCCTAGGCATTTTTATCGTCCTCATTTCCATCCAATCCAGCACGCTCTTCACCTCAAGTCTCAACCATTAATAAATATATAAGTGTCTATATATATAAAAATGTCTCAACTATTAAGGTGGCATTAAATTTAAGTGCATGGTTAATTCATTAATTCACCAATCATCGAAGAAATTCAAGAAGGTGGCAGTATTATTTAATTCAATATCGTACAAAGTCACCTCCACTCAATAAATATCATATGACATAAAACCTTTTTTTTCCCCCATGAAACAAGAATAAATACTGCCACAATTTTTGTCAATTAAGCTTTAGGAATACTAATATTGCTGTTGGCTATTAGCGGGTATATGTAAATGAGTCAGTAATCCTGAATTATTTTGAAATTTATTATCCACTAACCAATTTTTTTTTTTTTTTTTTGTATAAAGAGACTGCATATTTCATCCATAAATGAGTCCCACCGTTTTATTGTTAATTCTGCTGGTCGTTCCTTAAATAATTTACAAAATAAATTTATAAAAAAAATAATAATTTTGACTAGTTCTATTGCAGTACTACCTCTAGTGACATGTATGTAATGTGGTCAAAATACCATCACTATAATACAATAGCATTCTATAATACAGTGGTATTATATAAGCCTATGTGTTCATTTTATTGGCACCTAAAGTGCTGTGTCAGTTCATTACTAGTCAGATAAAAATAAAAAATAAGAATCAATATGATTAACGAAATAGACCATGAAATTATTTGGCCAATAATGTATTGTCATCAATTGATATAGGAATAATTTGTATCTTTATCATTATTATAAATATAATTGAAAGAGGACATACAAAATAAAGCACTGTTCTCTCTTGGGCTTCCAAATTTTGCCTTATTAACTCAAGGCCCACAAATTAAGTGCACTCGGTAGCTGGAATTTGGATTCACGTTGATAAAGAGCTACGCCGAGTTTTATATTTTATTAAATGTACGTATGAACATATTGTACCACGTATACACTTTTGTATAAAAATATGATTAAAATTTAATTATTTTTAAATTTTATTAAGCACCCACCCATCCGAATCTTGTATTTTAACTCGGAGCAAAGCCGAATCAACATGAATATTCAATTCTTGCTAGCTGGCTGATACTGGTCTCGTTAATTAATGTGAATAATAAAAGTGGTTGATTGCTAAAGGTGTCGTTATCAATAACCAATTATTTGCTTCGGACCTGTCTATGGTACAGATTCTGTAACAAACATCTCCCGTCATCCCACCATCCGCTTTTTCTATTGTTTAGTTTCTCACTCCACATCCAACCACATCCAACGGCTGATGCTGCAGTCTGTACCTTACAGATTCTGTAAGCTAGTCGAGTCCTATTTGCTTCTTCATAATTAGAGTCACATCACCGTTAAGTGCTCCTGCACATGTGTGTGGTGATTAATATTGACACATACACAGGTTGAATTTTCAAACGATATACTGGCTTCAGATCGACAGGAGAATTCAATACGAACTTGGTTTCTATTGATTTTTGTGGTAACATATTTTGTATGGGCAATAAAGTTTCGAATTTAATTACTTATTTTCTCAAAACAAGTCACGAGATTTTTTTTTCCTAATTTGATTTTCATTTTTATTTTGGGCAAGATCAATTAAGTTTCTCCCTAAAAAAAAGAAAGAGAGAGAGAGCGCGCACAACCAATTTTTTAATTAGTTTTTACAATTAAATATTATAAAGAATACAAATTTAATGATATATATATATATATATATATATATATATATATATTGATTCTATTAAATCATACAAATTAACAATATATCCACATAAAAAAAAAATAGAAGCTCGTCCACTTAAAAAGATTTTCTCATTGATTATATATGTATGGAAAGAGCTTTGCACCAAACAAAATTGTACTATAGTCATTCTAAAATTGTCGAATTACACCAACAAATCAACGTCATCAAACTAGATAACAGCAGACATAACTTTTTTTTTTTTTAAAAACATTCTGGTATATGTTTAGTTTATCAAAATTGCAAAGATTATGATTTGTTTTAATAATCTACGCATATTACAATTTAAAGTTTACTTAGCCTATCGAGGCAAGTAACAAAATCAGCCCCTACTAATATTTTGGAAAATACTCTGCATAAGATTCGAACTTAATGATTCCCTCAGGGACTTTGTGTTCGGGGGACAAGCCCACCTAGGGCCAAAGGCGTAAGGAGGTCGAGATCAATGTATAGTCATGTTCTGTTCCATGGTCCCTGGAAACTAGAGCAGAGAAAATTTCAGTGAGTTAAAATAATTCTATACGAATGAACAATCACGTTACACGTCTATGTAGAAGTCAGTGGCCTTCATAGACTGGGAACGCATATGCGTCTGTGTGTGCGTGTGTATATATATATAATGATAATAATAATATCAACCCCGGACACAGAACTCTTAATCGGAGAGGAAAAGTTGTTAAGAGTCAAATGGCGGGTAAGCGCAAGACTCCTTGCTGCTCTAAAGGGGAGGGACTCAACAGAGGAGCTTGGAAAGCCGTTGAAGACAAAATCCTCACAGATTACATCAAGGCTTATGGTGAAGGAAAATGGAGGCACATTCCCAAAGCTGCAGGTCGTGATGATCAGACATTTATGAAAAGAACATTTTTTAATTTATTTATATGCACTTTTCGTTTTGATTCTTTTTTTTTTTTTTTTTTTTTACCCTTCTTACTCAAGTATTAGCCAGGGACAAGAAAAAGAGCAAGAATAGTGCATCGATTTGTATGTGACTTTTTAAGTATAAAACTGTATGCAGGTCTTAAGAGATGCGGGAAGAGTTGTAGGCTGCGGTGGATGAATTATCTAAGACCTGACATCAAGAGAGGCAACTTTTCTAAAGATGAAGAAGATCTCATCGTTAGACTTCACAAGCTCTTAGGCAACAGGTACTGTTAATTAAATTTTTTTAATTTGCTTTCGTATACATTCTGAACCCTCAGAAAAAAAAAACTACACCAATAAGGAGATAAGCCTGGTCCTAGTAAACGAAGTGCTTAATTGTTTGGCAAAATTAATCATTTTGGTCATGTTTCGGTACGTATTGAGCATGATCATGCTGTGGTTTTGAAATATTATAAATTTACTATAATAATTAATTAGTAAGCGAAGCAGAAGAAGATTAGTTGACTTGAGGATTCTATTAACTAATGTGCGTGATTAATATATTGTTAAGCAGATGGGCTCTTATAGCTGGGAGACTTCCAGGACGAACAGATAATGATATCAAGAATTACTGGAACACCAAGTTATCCAAGAGAGTAGACGCAAATCATCATCATCATCAAAACCGTTCCAAAGTTGAGAAGAAACCAAAGACCAGATCGAGCTCAGGTGTTGTGCCGCGCCCCCAATACAAAAAAACTGAGAAACATGACGCTGCTGGCGGTGTTGCTGATGACGATGATGATCGGGAGGCTCCAATTTTATTTGACTATGTGCCTGTACAATCTCAGTGCAGTTATGGGTGTAAAGAAGAAAAATCCTCCGGCTCTGATCATGAGTACACGGTGGATTTTGATGTTGGGGGAAAAAGCCTCTTGGATCTTCTTGATGCTAATCTCAACAATCTTGACGATTTCGGCCATGACATTTACAATAACATGGACAATCATATTATTCAAGCCAGCCTGCAATCAAATTTGGGATTTTGGTGACCTTTTCTTGAATCATCATATGACGAATGGATGATTTAATTGTTGCTGCTTTCATTCAAGTATTTTGCTCCGTCTATTTAATTCTGTTAACTGACAGTTGAGCTGTCACAAATGACAGATCTGTTAGATTGTTCGGTAAATATCTGTAGCTTTGCTTTGAACTCACCATTTATTTTACCGAGAATTGTTTGTTGAAAAATCTATGTTACTGATTATTTTATCAATAAAATGAGGATAGTACTCTTCATGTTAAGTAAAGTTTCCTAATTGTTGTTATACATGTACTGTTTTAATTAATAATAATAACAATGATAATAAATCAAAGTTGGTTGGTATGAGTCGTTCGATACTCTCACTCCTTAAGAGAGGTCAGGGGTTCAAGATCCGTTATCGTATGAAGTCACTACTTTGGCCAGCGCTTTACCCTTTACGGGCCGACCCGGTGCGACCAGGGATTAATATGGATTGTGGTACGTATTTAAAGATACTTCCCACAGTTAGAGCTCACTCAGGACTACCTCGTGATTCAAATAAAAAATAATAATAACAATGACAATAATAAAAATATTAAAAATATTTTAATTATAAATGATCCATTATTTGTCGTTTTAATTGTAGAAAAGTGAAACTAAAAAAATTATATTTTTTATTGGTATGTTTACTTTATTTAAAAGTTGAAATAAATTATTTTATGTTCTCAAAATATCTTTAATGAATTATTATTATGGTAGAAATAAGAATAGCTGACTTATGGTGCATTTGAGATTGAGGTTGGATAGACCTATAGCACTAAAGTGTTTGATAAATACTAACTACTGTAATTTAAAATCTATATTAATATGAATTTTTACTTATATGATAAAAAATTTATTGTATCTTTAATAATTTTGTTAAAATTATTATTTTAAATTTAAATTTATTATATATTATTAATTTTTATTTCATAATTATAAATTTTTTTCTACAATAACTATAATTTAAAAATTATAACACCTTAATTCTAAACACAACCTTAGATAATCTTGCCATCTCGCTTTTACTTTTCTTGTTTGGATCAAAATTTTGATACACGTATGCTTCATAATGTAAATACACGTATGCTTCGGATTTTCCAACTCATAATTGTTTGAAATCAATCAATCAGTGGTTCTCAAAAGGCCCTGTCATGATGTAATTGACCTTTTTATTATTTCGTGATTGAGATATGACTACGTGTCGTACATACAACGGTTAGCGGAGAGCATGTACTGCTGCGCAGGAGTTGAAATTTGACTTGAATGCAATATGTCTTTTTTAAAGCACCGAATGATAGAAACAAGACTCGCCAATCGCCACCACTATTGCAATGTTTGCCAACAAGTTCCGCCATTTAAGATCACAATTCACAAACTCGCATTTGCAATTTTTCTTGCTTTTTTTAGAAAACTGTGCAGATTTTTTCTAATCTTGTTTAATGAAAAAAAAATCTGATTTAATTGTATTTTCAGTTTCTTTATTTAAGACAAAGTACTGTCTATACTTTAAATACTCAATAGAACTCTAACATCGCCAATTACATAAAATTTAAGTTATTTAAGAATTTCAAAAGTAAAATAACATCATCTTTTGGAGAAAAAAAATTTGAAAAAACAACCTATAACTCACCTTCTTACTTCATCTTTGAGTTTGAATCTCTAGGTACGAGAGTTTATTTTGTTTGCTTGATTTATATGAGGCAAGTCCCGACAAACATTGAATCTAAATGGACTTCAAGTTCTAATAGCCATATTAGGTTGTATTTATCATTATTTGTATTGTACTCTTCGAAATTTTTTTTTTTTTTTAAATAATGACCTATAAAATCTTCATATTTGCGATGTAATCTTCCAATGATTTCACTGATTGGGAGAATCGAAAAAACAGAAATTCCTGATTTCAACTGTGACTCGTTGTCTCTTCATAGTCAATGGGCCAAATATGTGAAGCCCAAACATTCAATTTTGTACGGCTTGTTTGACCATTTAAACCGCCCCCAATTATTAATATTTGTAAATGAAATTATTACAATAAGGACACAGGAAATGTTGGGGAAAAAAAAAAGGCACAAGTAATTGTTTTGTAAACTTCTCTTTTCTATATTCTTGCAATCTTTATTACCGTAAAAACTAAAAGGTTCTTAATTTTCACTCTTCAATGAAATGAATTCTTTCATGTATTTCGTAGAGCCATAGTATTGCAAGTTGTAACAACATTATCTTAGATTCTTGCGACACTAGAATATGGCAGATGTGTGTAGCTCTCTTACAATTCTTGTTTCCATGCTTTTTTTTTAAAAAAAAAAAACTTTAATAGGGAACATTTTTCGTCACTACGAAGTCTTATTTATCTATGGTATATTATCATTTTACTACTTAATATTTGATGACATATCACTTTATTATTAAAGTCTTCTAATAATTGCTTTTCCCACTTAATATTTTGATTTTGATCATTTTACCACCACATCTTTTACACCATTAATAAATTACTGATATCATAGGGGTATTTTGTGTTTTTGAGTATTCTAAGAATTTTACGAGTTATAATATTTAAAATTTTATCAATTAATTATTTTAGTTATATTAAACAATTAATTAATAAAAAGCATTATTTCTTTGTATATAAATAATTTCGTAGTTTATCATTTAGATGATTAAATTACAACTATATAATTTAGGGGTAAAATAATTTTTTATTATAATTTTTGTTAATTTGAATGGTTTGGAGGTAAAATGATAAAGTTATAGTCGGCAGTACAGACGACAAATAATTTCATCAAGGGCCAATAAAGAAACAATCGTACAAGGCAGGTTTATTAAGTTCACAGGTCTAAATTGGGCGCACCATGTGCATAGTTCCCAGAGCTTTGCTTGGCTTGGTCCTATCATTCACGTCTATGGCATCTGTAAATGGAAAATTTTCAGGCTTATATTTCAGCTTCAGGTTGGCCTCACCCCACAAGTACCCCTCATTAATTTAAAGCTCACTGTTTTGACGACTAGCAAGCAAATTTTCAGATTTTTTTTTTCCCCTGAAAGTTGGTACAATCTATAAATATATGCAATATCTGATTTATGGGTATTTAAATTCATACATTTTTAGCACAACTCAAACTCAGTACTAATTAGATGCTAAACCTCTACCCTTTACTCCTACTAATATTTAGAGTTGACTCTCACACAAATTTATTGAAATGGAACTATGATATGGAGACTTAAAACTGATGCGTCTAGGTTATAAATTCTATGATATGTATTTGAACGTAATTCAGTTGGAAGATAAGTTTAATTGTTGGAAGATAGTTAATTAAACTTATAAGATTCATCCAATGAATGGACAGACAAAATACCTTTCCGCAAAGCACACTCAATGTTGAAACATTTTGAATTGAAATTAAACTCGTACTTAAACAAAACAAAAAGAATTACCTCCTATAAGAAAAAAAGTGTAACTGCCAGTGGTGATTTTTTACCTCCCTCATCATCAATTCTCAGTCTCCTATTTCTTCAGCATCATCATCTCTATCTTCATCTTCATCATCATTGTGATCATATTCATGATTCTCGTTCTCATTTCCATGGTCACTTGCAGCAGCAAAGGCTTCTAAAAGCTCTGAATACCCTTGATTTTGAACCCCCATGTCAGGATCTGAAGGTATGTTGATGGGATTATTCCTAGAGTAAAGTTGATCCAATTGATCAAAATAAGGGCAAGTTTTGGACTGCGGAGAGCGCTTTTTGCCACTCTCTTTAGTTTTCCTGAAGTATTTGTTAATGTTCTCCCACTTCTCTTTGCATCTTTTGGCACTTCTTTGATACCCCATAGAAGCCATTAAAGCGCTCACCTCTTCCCAAAGAGGCCCTTTCAGCCCTGGTTCCAAAAACCTCGACTCTAACCCACCTCTAACTTGAATCAACGCCTCAACTTCAGTTTTTGGCCACCTCCTGCTAATCATATCACTCTTCCATTCTTTGGTGGGTCCTTTAGTGATTACCTGATCGGGTTGCACTAATAACAAAGCAGTCTTTCTCGGAGGAAGATTGATACTTTGTCCTGTAATTTTCTCTAAATGCGAAATAATCAAAGCCTCTCTACTTAAAGCAGCTGCCTGCTCGTGTGCTCTGGCAATGGCTTCTCTGTTATACTTAGCAGCGTCCTCTCGCCGCCATGCTTCTTCTCTTTCTGATTTCTCTCGATCCATTCTTTGAACAACTTCAACAAACTTCCTGTGAAGACCCTCTTGATGATCAATCACCTGCTTGACTAATCCTTCAAAGAATCCAAACATTGAACTCAATTTCTCCTTCATTTTCCTCTTTCTGTTCTTCTTTTCATGAGCTAATTTCTCTTCTCCTATGGAATTTTCTGACCCGTGATCAAGATCGTTAACTCCAATGATTGCAGAACCCGAACCGGTTATTTGATTATCGGTTTCAACGTTAATCTTTGCATTTGCAAGGCCATAAATTGCTTCAAGCTCTCCACCAAAGTGTTGGTATTTGGACCCCATTACGTGATGCTTCTTGATATTCTCTGGCTGATCTTTATCTACAACGCCCGGCTTCCTATTCAGATTAATCTATAACATTAAGAACAACTCGAAAGCAGAAAAAATTTAAGAGAATAATAAAACTATATATGTGTAAGTGTAAACATATGGTTGCTGATGATTAATAATAGTAAATGTAAGATTACCAAAAGGGTTCTTGTAATTTGATAGCAGAAGAATCTTCTTGGGAATGCCAAGAATGGGGCGGCATTACTAGGGACTGATGATTGTGATGTTGCTGCTGCTCATTTCCATGAAGGAGAGTAGTGATTTCATGTTTGCTGCCATCGTTGCCACTATTTTCGTTGAGTCCCAACTTGAAATTCACATCAAAAAAAGGATGCAATGAAGTGGGACAAGGGTCTTGCACTTCAAGCCCTAGTTGCGAATGCAATCTTTCACCTTGTTGTTGTTGTTGTTGCGGCTGATGAATTAATGTCTGAAACGGGCGGAGCAACCGATGGGTGAAAGGCGAAGGCGGCGGTGGCGGTGGTTGAAACATTTGTTGTTGTTGTTGCGGGTGTTTTTCCTGTTGTAAGTGTTGTCGTGGATGACGATGGTAAAGATGGTTGTTTTCAGGTGGATTGGAAATGGTGAAAATAGAAGGGCAACATCCATCAACATCATCATCAGCATCACCAATTAAGTTTTGATGATGTTGATGAATCTCTGAAGCACCATAACCAGACTGCATATCTATGATGCAGAGACTTTATAGTATATCAATAATATGTTATTTATGAAAAAAGGTTTGGTTTTGCTTTCAAGCAGTAGAAATGAGACCCACAAGAAGCAGGAGGCAGGAGCTAGCGCTGGCTTTTGAGAACAAGTTGGAAACTGAAAATTAATTGATTGAATAATAGATTCGAAAAACCTTGCTTGTTTTGTGAAAAAAACTAAAGAGAGATAAAGCTAATACCTAAATGGAAGGACAGCTACGATATGTCACCTTGTGTAGTTAAGGTTTTTTGTTTCTTTTATTAGCTAACTCTGGAAAAAAGAAAAAAAAAACAACGTAAGATTAATTTGGGATGAAACGTGAGAGACAGGATTCATTTAAATCGGGCATTATTTGATTCAAAAATCTAGTCGCATATCTAATGCTAAATCTTTAGCATCTCTAATATCTATTCAAAAATCTATTATGTTATTTGAAAAGAAAAAAAATATATCATTTTTAATAGCTATTTTAACTTGATAAGATAATCATCTATTTGATTAATTATGAAGAATTTTTTTTTTCTAAAAGAAGACCGAAACTCATAAATATAAATATAAAAAAAAAACAGAATGATTCCTTTTTATTTTTTTAAAGCTCGAATTCGAATCCAGTTGGTGAGCTAAACTTGAAAATATACTAGGTCAAGCACCGGGGCAACCTGTTATCATGTTTTAATATAAGTAAAAATAAATTATTATATTCAAGACAAATTGAAGCTCAGGCTTCTGGGTTGTTTTTCTCTAAACAATTTATATACATGCAATGAAAGCTCACCAAGAGATCAAATTGGTTATCAAATACAACTAGTGAAGTGACCAAATTCTTGAACAACAATTATAAAGCTACTAGTTAAGCTTTAGTTTTCTTTGACATGATATTGGCAAAACCAGGAATGCAATAATCAATTCAATGTCGGAACCCGAAAGGATCAGAAATGGGTAGACCTTGATCACCTGATTTAAGTTAAAAGGAAAAAAGAAAAGAATTTTTTATTTATTTTTTAATCTCTAAACAATAAATTAAAGGGAAATAAATTATGAAAAAATATATTCTCTTAATTTGATCTCTTCTGAACTTTTTAAAATCTTCTATCATATATCTTTTTAGTAATAATATATAAATAAGATTTAATTTTTTTTATTTTTTTATTTAATACTATTAATCAGTAATTGAGTTTCAGCGAGAATTTTCGTCCATAAATGATGCGAGTATTTTATAAAATGCAGACGATCATATTGAAAATAATAAATGGAGACATGGAGGTGGGGATAAGAGGCTTTGATTTGGAACAGGAAAAAGGGCAGGACACGTGTAGAAGACATTTTATATGGTCTGAGGACTGAGGAGATGGCTTTGGCCTGGCTTGACAGACATGAAAGCCATACTTTTGGAAGTATATAATTGATGTGCACGTGAATTTAGTACAGTAACTTGTCCTCATGTCCCCAACATTTATATTCTGTCTCCGTTTAATATCTCGATGTGCATCTGACGGTTCATATTTAATGAGGATATTCAATAATTTGTTATTGGCGGTTTTCATTTTGGGGCAAATCAGAATGCTTCCACTCTACTTCGGACGGAAATCGTCTGATGAGCAGATTTTGGGACAATCTTCTTTCTTTTTACTTTTGTTGCAGCCAGTCAGCCAGTGATGATTCAGGGCCATAAGGCAGGTCGGAGGGCGACCGAAACGGCTATTCCTATTGTCGTTTTTACCGGTAACTTGCAAAATGTTTTTCTCATAAAATGTAGGCAACAAGAACAAGAAGGCTCTCCAATTTGGAGCTCATCGGACAACTCCAAATTCGCATTTTAAGTGATTTTCTCCATGATTTATTTATTTATTTATTTTTTAAGGAGGCTCCAATCTCCTTTTCGATTTTTTTTTTTTTCAATTTGAATTTCTAGTATTTATCGAAGAGACAAATATTATTTCCTCATCAACACATGAGAATTCCTGTATTTTAGAATAGAGACTAGTCTAATTGGAGTTTGGTACAACATAAAAAATAAATGCTGACTCCTATGCCTTGTCGTTCTATTTATTATTTCAATTCAATAAATCATTCGTTCACGTGTAGTGCAAGTACGTGGTGGAGCTGGTCTGGAGCAGGAAAAGTAGCTTGACTGAAGTTTCTTGGACAGTAGAAGAAATAAAACAACAGCTGCAGATCTCGAATGCATCTTCATTACAGTATGTTCCAAGGAAGTGTAATGCCATTGCTCATGCTATAGCAAAAGTGGCTCTGGATTTTGAGAATTCTGTTATATGGCTGGAAGAGTTTCCAGTCCAGATCATGATGTTACTCTCAAATTTTATCAATTAGAAAGCTTTACTTTCTTTTCAAATCGAAATTCAAAATATAGCAACAACACAAAGTGATGCCTGGACTTTTCTCTTTTTGTATCCAAACAGAGGCTCATGAAAGGCAACAAGGCACGTAAAGGGTGACATATTTGCACCATTCCTCTCGAGTTGTCCTCGTAAGTCAACAAATATCAATTGCATATATAAAATTCAATTAATGTCGGAAGCGACAAGAAACGAAATGTTCTTTAGTAAAATAGCTCATAATTCCAGCCTTTCTTTTTCTTGTTTTTTTTTTCGACGATCCGATTTGCCACTTTGTCTTCAAAGCAAGAATTAAGTTGAGTGATGGGTGCGTGGATAATTCGTTCGTTGAATCCAAATAATCAAACTCTTGCGGGGCACGGCATAATGGTCATTACCATCAATGTTTTCTCCATAAGTCAACAAAGATCACTTGAGTAATGCAATCATCGATCAAAGGGTCTAACTTTTTTTGTTTTTTTTGTTTTTTATATGCTTGATCTCCAAGGATTGACACATACGAGAGGTTTTATTCAAAGGAGTGGGCAACGGGCATCAAGAATAGAAATGGTCAATAGCATTTTACTAGTTTTGACCGTTAATGCGAAAAAGTTTTCTGCCATTATGTTGGATTTTTTAACCCATATGGTTGAAATTGTTTAATTGGTAATGTTTTAAAATGATATATGAGGAAAAGTCTTTGGCTCGTTATTTTTTCATCCATTCTTTTGTCACATGTATCTTTAAACGAATTAAAAGGCAAGTATTGAATGAATAAAGAGTAATGTTTTAGAAGTACTAAAGATTTTCGCAAAATATAAACTTATTCAGTTAAAATATCTTTTATCCAAAAAATTAATATATAACCCGAAACTCGTTGTTATGGGTGACTTTTACTTCCTGTCTCTCATCACATCACAAAGAGAAAGTTGAGGGGTTTAGCTTCCGAGACGAACATATATGGATAGATTTTCCTAATGTTGTAAAGTATATAAAGACTATTCCGGCATTTAACTTGCAATTTAATGTTTTTATTGAAAGTCGTAGAGATATTGAATGGGTTGGAGTAGTATAAATGGGATCGAGTGGGACACGAATATCACATGAACGAGCATGAAAGCATAAAATATTAAATTAATTTTATAAAATAATTTAGAAAATAAAATAAACAAACCGTCTCAATAGACTGCTAGTTGTTCAAAAACCAACCTGAGATTTGTTTTTTCTAGCTTCATTGAATGTAAAATTAACGAACAAAAAAATGGAAAAGCCTAAACACAAATTTTTTTGACAAAGGGCAACAAAAAATAATTAAAAAGGGCGGTAGGGTGTTTTTTTCCCCAAGAAAAATTCATTTTGAGTGTGTTTTTGTTAAATATTGTTAATATACAAATATAGAGAGAGACACACATATGTAATTCATACTTAATTATTATATTCTCTCTGTCAGCTAACTGAAGTATACATCATTACTCATAATAAGTTGTTCAATCACTGTAAAATTTTAAGATCATCAGCTACAGATTCACCGGTAAAGCACAAATTAACAGAACAAATTACAATGATCAAAACTCGCAAAAAAGTCAAAGAGCACACACACACAACATGTCCTTTTCGGAAGGAAATGTGGGGCAGGTAAATTCCTATTCCTACAACTAGTTCTTTACAATAAAGCTTAAGTTAATGGAAAATTCTATAAATTCCTCAGAAAATTTCACAGAATCCAGCAAACCTGAGCCTGAATTCTGAATTCTTCTGATAAAGGGGGGAAAATGGAAAATTGCATTTTCTTGACAATCTTTGTGATCCCTATCTCTTCTCTAATTTTCTGTGGCCTTCTTGGAGTCGTGTACACCTTATGGTGGAAACCCAAAAGCTTGGAGAAGAATTTCAGGAGTCAAGGGATCAAGGGCACTTCTTATAGTCTGTTCCAAGGTGAAAAGGAAGAGATGTTAAGGGCTTCTTTAGAATCATGGTCCAAGCCCATGTCTTTGAATCATAAGATTGTGCCTTATGTCCTTCCTTTCATCCATCAGACGGTTCAAAAATATGGTAATCATTCACTGATTACAAAATTTAATTAATTGGACGAAAGCTCACACTCACACTCACTGCCTCTGTTATTGAATCAGGTAAATTCTCTCTGGGTTGGAACGGAACAAGGCCTAGGCTTACAGCAGCCGAGCCTGAGCTGATCAGGTTAGTATTAGGAGACAAGTCCGGTCACATTATCAAGCCACCATTGAACCCTCTTGTGGATCTTCTGCAAAAAGGAGTTTCAACCTTGGAAGGAGAGTCATGGGCAAAACGTAGAAAGTTGATCACTCCAGCTTTTCACCTTCACAAGTTAAAGGTGTCTCTTTAATCCTTGTGCACATTCCATAAGTTAATTTTAGGGTGCTTACACTCTCACAGTTTTCTTAATGTTTCGCTACTAGAAAAATTGAAAATAGCCATTGTTTTCTGGAGGGAATTAGTTTTTTTTTTGTGAAAATTTTGACAGCAAAAGAGCAACTGATTGTTATTAAACTGTAGAAGAATAAGTCGTAAAAACTGGAAAAATAGTAGTCTCCCTTAATTTTGTCTAGCTTTTTTATACATTCTTATTTGTAAGCAGGGAATGGCGGCAGCATTTTCTAGTAGTTGCATTGATCTAATCAACCGATGGAAGAAGCTTAGTTGCCCAGGATCATGTGAAATTGATGTCGCCCCCGAATTTAACACTCTGGCTGGAGATGTCATCGCTCGCACAGCTTTTGGAAGCAGCTATGAAGAGGGAAAAAGGATATTTGAACTTCAAAAACAGCAAATTGCATTAGTTCTCGAAGCTCATTATGCTATGTACTTTCCTGGTTTAAGGTACCATACCATATAATAGAGAGAGAGAGAGACCTCTTTAAGAATTCTGGATTAATTTATATAGATTTTGATGATTAATTTTGTATTCCTGACACAGATTTTTACCCACTAAAAGCAACAAAAAAAGATACAATCTTGACAAGGAGATCAAAGCAGCGTTATGGGGTATTATCCGGAAAAAAGAACAAGCTATGCTAATGAACAAACAATCAAGCAACGATGATGATCTTTTGGGCATGTTGTTAAAATGCACGGAACAAACTGAAAATGATTTGAAAATTGAAGATGTTATTGAGGAATGCAAATTGTTCTACTTTGCTGGCCAAGAAACCACAGCAAACTTGCTTACATGGACAATGATCATTTTATGTATGCACCCAAATTGGCAAGAAAAGGCCAGAGAAGAAGTTCTAAACACTTGTGGCAAGAAAATGCCTGACATAGAAGATTTAAATCGCCTCAAGATTGTAAGTATTAGTTGTTTTAATTCACAAATTACATTATCATATATAGACTTATAAGTTGTTGCTTCAAAAGTTGCTACATACATGTCATTGCAGGTGTCGATGATATTACATGAAGTCCTTAGATTGTATCCCCCTGTGACGGCTCTGTTTCGATATACATGCCGACGTATCAACATTGGAGGATTCTCTGTCCCGCCCAGCGTAGAAATAACATTGCCACTTTTACTTCTTCATCACGATCCTATGTACTGGGGCAGTGATGCTGACGAGTTTAATCCGGATAGATTTGCTGATGGAGTTGCGAAAGCTTCAATGGATCAACTTGCTTTCTATACGTTTGGTTGGGGTCCAAGAATCTGTTTAGGCCAAAACTTTGCCATGATAGAAGCAAAGATGGCTCTGGCTATGATTCTTCAGAATTTTACATTTGAGATCTCGGCCTCTTACACTCATTCTCCTATTACAGTCATAACTCTTCAACCAAAACATGGGGCTCCAATTATTCTGCACCAAACCCAATAAGTGTGTTTTCAGAGGAAATGACAACCACTGCTTCAAAACTATACAGCTAAGTGGCCAGCAATTCAATAATGACGGCTGCCCTAAGGATTATGCAGCATGCCTGCAATTCAATGATGCGTGAACTGTAGAAAAGTTATGCAACATGCGTTGAACACGAGAAAATGTCTTGTCACGTAACTTCACCAACTTCAGTTTTGCGGTTTGAAGTTTTGTACTTATTAATGTAACATAGATAAAGAGAAACTAAGTATGCTGTTTGTCATGTAATTTCACTGACTACTGAATGCGGTTTGAAGTTTTGTGTTGATTAATGTACTATGTGGGGGTTTGTAATTTGATTATTACTCTTGCAAGAGGGAATGTTACAAGCTGTGATTTTCCAGTAATTTTCATGACATCAGATACAAGCCTTCTCATCGATATCCCTAGATTACAGAGTTTGCAGTGAAACTGTTGAATTTTGTGGCTGTGGTGAAGTGACTTCAATAAGAAACTTATGAACTTGATTATGCAAGAAGAAGAAATTACCACTTGGACTCACCCGCTTCAATTACTGCTGTAAGGTTGGTCGTGTCTCCCGTCAGAGGCCAGCTACCTCAGTACATATGGCAAGGCCCGTTGCGGTGCCTTTTTGCTCTATGGGGATTGAGCGAGTATCGAGTTGAACTATCTCATTGTCTGGGTTGGTTCTTTGATACGGCTGCTATGTTGTGTAAGAGTGGGCGGTACAGTCATTTACCTTCCTTGTAGTTTTGGCTAAAAGAGGGTTAGGCTGCCTAGTGGCTGGCTAGTCACAATAATAATAATAGAAATTGGAAGGAATACAAAGACTAGTCTACTACTACTTAATAACAAATTGTAGCATCACACATTTGAGTTAGGATTTTACTTCGAAAAATTTCCCTTGGAATTGCAATAACATCACAAACAAGATGCATACATATTATAGAAAAGACATGATAAGCAAAACAAAAGTTCAAATTTATGTCATGCAAAGTCAAACCAACTCTCATCAATTTCAAAAAATCTACTCATCCACTCCAAATTCAGAGGCTCATCGTTATAGCAATCAAAGAACTTGTTATCTCCAACAAAACTAAATAATTTTGATCCCCCATCAGCATAAGAAGTTCCCTCAAGGTCACCACTTCTCTTTTGTACAGTACTGCCCTTCTCCTCCCCTTTAGATATCTCAAGCTCCAAATCTTTTGCCGTTGAACCTCTGCTTGGTTTTTCATTTTGCTTTATTTTCTTGCTCAAATGAGAGTTCCAATAGTTCTTGATTTCATTATCGGTCCGACCAGGTAATCTTCCAGCAATCAAAGACCACCTATATAAAGCCTTAAATTTTACTAACGCATTACATCCCACTAGCCAAACAGAAAAAGAAAGTACTATTACCTGTTTCCGAGGAGTTTGTGAAGCCTGAGTATCAAGTCCTCTTCTTGGTCTGATATATTGCCTCTCTTGATATGTGGCCTAAGATAATTCATCCATCTTAATCTGCAACTCTTTCCACATCTATTAAGGCCTGCATAATTGAAATTGTAGTTACATGCCCATCAAGCTTTTGTTGACATTGAAATTCACTATCATCCATCAATTATACGACAGACCTGCTTTGGCTGCAACTGATTTCCACTTCTTGGGACCATGAACCTCAATGGCTTGAGCCAGCTTTTGGTCTTCTTCAGCCGTCCATGCTCCTCTATTAGCTTCTTTCTTAGTACATTGACTGCTCACAGTAACCATTGGTGTCTTAATTTTCTACAGTATCTTTCTATATATGAGCGAGCAAATTTGGGTGTATTCTACAACAAAATCACACACTCAAAGAGAAGGAAATAATTTGATGGGGATGATAAATGTATCTATAATAGAGCTTGTAATGATACTTATGGGTTTGTAGAGAAAATTGATGAGATGGGTCACTTCACTTGTTTTTAGCTACCTTTCTTTGGGAAGAATCTGAACACCAACTAACCATTTTATATATGAAAGCAGTAGTGAGTTCTTATTTGGTTTCTGAATTATGATTGAAAAATGAGAGGACCTGGCATGTTATGAGTACACATCTCGATGCTTGTGCACTTATATTATGCACTTTGATAAAAAATAAGAAAACAAACACAGAAATGAAATCTATATGTATCCAAATCCAATGGCTGTCCTTATTCATCGTGACTGGTATGTGCATGAATGAGACAGGTGATTGCGGCTTTTATGCTCAAAAGAGAGAATAAATAATAAACAAGTTCTTAAATTTAGATGCATATGATAAGATAAAAAAACAAGTTGAGGACGAGAAAGAAAGTAACTTAGATATCAATTTGAACAACAATACAAACAATTTATATATACATATAGAGAGAGAAGAGAGAATAATAAAGGACAGCCAAAAGTGAGAAACTTCTAAACAATTTCAATGATTATTAATATTCTTCTTCTTCCTTTCAGAAATATGACGATGACTGTATGTTCTTAATTTTTTTTTTCGTTTATTATAGACTAATGGTCAACCCAATTCTCTTCTTAAACAAAAAAAAAAAAAACTAAACTAAACAAGAAATTTCACTAACTGATAAATACCCTCAACTATATATTGTTAATATGAGCACATAGCTCTCATTCGTCTGTCAAAAATTGTTCATCATTATACCGGTTACATATATCTTATTGTGTTATTTGGCTAGGTTACCCAGTGGGTTTGCTTTTGTCAGGTTACAGATGCCCACCACATACCTGCCATGACCAAATATGATTTTAAATTTTTGGGGCCCGGTTCAATACAAATTATTGATAGTGGTGAAAATGTTTAGATTTGTAAATTTACACATCTGTATTCGCATAGCCTCAAAATTATCTAGACATGAAATTTCAAGCACCAAATCTGTATGTGGAATATAACCTGAATAAAGACTTTAGTTTAGCTAGCCAGTTTATATATTTTTGTAGATGCTGTTCTTGGATATTGGAACTTGGGAAGCGTATACGTACTTTGACGCATTTTCATAAATTTGGAGTAGATTACCATAAATACAGAGACTGCAGAAATCCTAATAATAATTGAACACCATCAAACTAGGAGTGTTTTCTTTGCGGAAATTCAATTCAAGGGTCCGGCCCTGAGGCCTATCACTGTGTCTACACGTAAAGACTGCCCATGCACTTTCATCAATATGGCCATATGGGATGAGAGGGTCAAATAATAGAAAAACCATAAATTATAATAAAATGAGACTTTATTATTTTACTAGATGTTATTTTCTGCTATGTCACTTTACTATCAAAGTTTTTTTATACTTATTTTTTCTCACTTAATATTTCGGTGTTTATCATTTTACCACTAAACCGTTAACTTCATTAATAAATTGTTGATGTCATAAGAGTATTTTGAGAATTTCAGTATATCCATTATTTTAAGAATTTCACAAGGTATAATATTTATAATATTATCAATTAACTATTTTAGAGATATAAAATAATCAATCGATAAAAGTGTTATTTCTCTGTATATAATTAATTTTGTATTTTTGTTCAATTCAAATGATCAAATTATACTTGCATAGTTCAGAAGTAAAATAGATTTTTCTTATAATTTCTATTGAAACTTTTGTTAACTGTAATGGTTTGGTGGTAAAATGATAAAAACTGAGACATTAAATGGAAAAAAAATTATTAGAAAACTTTAATGATAAAATAATATGCCAAAACATATTAGGTGGTGAAATGATAATATCCCTAATAAGTTATTATTTGCTACCAACTTATTTTACAGCACTTTCATTAATTAGGTGTCCATTAATACACTAATGTGGGTTAAAGTAACGGAACATGATCCTCTCCTGATCTTAGCATTATTAAGCTTTTAATGATATTTTGTCATATTTATTTTAATATTAGTGTATTGGTAAGATTTAAATTCTTTTACTTTTTTTATTTATTAACAATCAATCAGTGATAGAATTATTTACTGAACATGATCGAATCATGAGAGAATCATGATCCTAAAGTAACACATTATTGTCCATTAAATCTCTTTTCCCTCCTTTTGAGCTAATCACATACCTTAGGAAACAATCGATCCCTCTCAAATCAAGTGGTGATTTCTTGTTTTATTCTATCCCCCGTTCTGGCAGGCTCGCTCAACAGAAAAAAGGTTTTGATGAACGTCACATGTCCATTTCCGAGAAGTCCATTCGTGCCAGCTCTCGAATGCTCACAGACTATTAACTCGCGACAAATTATCTGTGCTTTTGTTGATTAGCATTCACTTGGTGGTCCAGCTAATATTTTTTTCTCAGAGGAAATTAACCTCATTTATACCACATCGTTATCATGTTCATGGCTGGCTTCTTCCCTTCAAGCATCCATTTCCATGCATTGAGCAGTGAGTCATTGATAGAAAAGTTTACGAAAATTTTATGATTACCGAATATATGAGTTGTCTTATTCTTCTTACTCGTGGAAAGCTAGAGTGTTGTGCTTCACAGAAATAATGACAGATCGATTGGCAGCATTTACTTTTGGAAAATAATAATAATAATAATATCATGATGATGGTGATGATGATGCAGAAATTGATGTACCGAATTAACTATGAAGATGATTCTATTATTTTGAGTTTATATATATATATATATATATTGATATATTACCATTAGAATTCTATTAATATTTATAATAAAAAATTCACCAGGACTTTATATTATGGCACAGTTCAAACTTAATACTAGAGGAATATCTAGTCCATCCTAAGTAATGGTAAGTTAAGTAAACTCCTACTCGATTTTATTAGAAGGGGTAGGGATGACAATGGGGTGTGGTAAAGGTGGGAAGACCAACCACATTCCCCACCTTATTACAAATTACACCTTCATTCCCTACCTCATTCCCCAATAAATTTATGTTGCGTTTACTAAACATGAATCGAAATGGACTGAAATCAGAATGGGAAATAGGAATCAGAATAAGTTGTTTACTTAAGCTGTTGGAATCAGAATCGGAATCGGAATGAATTCCATTCCCGTTGATGTGTTTATTTTATTCTGAAATCGGAATGTACTGTTTCAAATTACTGAAATACCCCTATTGCTTATAATGATAAAATGGATTAATAATAATAATAATAATAATAATAATAATAATAAATAAATAAATAAAATATTGTTGTTATTATTATTATTATTATTATTATTATTATTATTATTATTATACATAATAAATTAAATAATTATAAAAATAATAATTTAGGATAATATATTAATTTTCTTTGTTAAAAATAATAATAATATTAACAATAAAAATAATAATAATATTAACAATAATTAGAATATTTATTATTATTATTATTATTGGTTAATTTTATTATTATAAATATAAAATTTGTATGGTCCAAAATCAACAAATGGCAACGATGGTGATGAGAAGCTTCCGATCGGCGGTGAACGGGAGGCAAAGACGAGCGGCGAAGCAACAAGACCGGTGATTTCAGAGCAAAGACGATGGTGACGGGAAGTTCAGTGATGACGAGACCAGTGACAACGACAGGAAGTCGCTGCGAAGACGATGGCCAGCGATTTAAGAGCCAACGACGGCGTGTGATTTAAAACCGACGAGTCAACGACGGCGTATGAAGGGCTATGGCAATGGCATCCAGCTTCGAAGAGAAGAACGGGTCTAGGGATTTTGCTTTTTTTTTTTAATTTTCAGTTTTTATATTTTTTATTTCAATGAGGGTATTTTAGGAATATTGTAATATCATTGGGGGTAAAATGGGAAGTCCCGAGAATGGGAGACTGATTCCCACCTCCCCCATGGGAATCAATCTCCCATTCCCCATTCCTAAATAGTAGTGGGTCCCACCATTCCGATTCTGATTCCTGCCTTAATTTTGCGAAGTAAACGCTATCAATTATTTCGATTCCGGATTCCAATTCCCCAATTCGGTAAGTAAACGCAGCATTAGTGGGGTGGGGATGGGGAATCCCCATGTGGAGAATAATTTCCCTCATCCTCACCCCATTCCCCATTTATTTATTTTGTAGTAGATATAGATACATGATTTAAATAAATTAAAAATCAAATACTTAAATAAAATCATTAATTTAAATTATTTAAAAATATCTCCAAATGTTTGTAATAATATCTTGAAATGATATCAAAATTGAAAAATATTTGAAAAAAACAATATCTTAAGAGAGAAAATAAAACATAACAATATTTTAGGGTTGAGTAAAAATTATATTGCAGGGTTTTCTTTTAGTTATAACCCATTTATATCAAGTAAAAATAAAAAGAAAATTCATTAACTAACATTGTAATTAATAAAAAAAAGATTATTAAATAAAAATTAAAAAATATTCATATATAACGGGGATTGGGCTGGAGGTGGGTTGGAGAGTACAAAATCAAACTGCATCCCATTAAAAATTTGGGGATTATTTTCCTTCATTCCTCATCCCGTTTTCTAAAAATTATTCAAAATTCACCCCATTTGAGGTGGAACCTCATCGGGCCCCAAATCCATAGAGGATTTTGCCATCCCTAAAAGGGGAATCAAGTCTCAAGTAGTGTTGGAACTTGAACTCATCTACTCAAGGTCCTTGAGTGCTTTTTGTTTTATCAATCCATGAACTCATAACGTGTGATATTGTTATATAAAGCAATTTGCTCATTGGTTCTAATTGAATTGGTCTCAAACATTTGATTTACATGTATGTCACAATTTTCTGAATCAGTTTAACAATGGCGCAATTCTAAGTCCAAAAATAAATTGGATCTACTTTTAAAATTTGATGCTACCAAAATATTAGATGGTTCTAAACAGACGTGACTTAATTTTGAAGAAGAGTAAATTATTATGCCAACATTCTAAGGGGAGAAATTGAAGTAAAACCTCAAAAAGTATACAATAAAAATAACAATGACTAACTACTTGTCAAGAAACTGCTAATTAGAAATTGTAACAATTTCCAAATATCAGTTTAGTTAATTATGAAGGCATGTGCATATTTTTCTTACTGTTGTGCTATTAATGCCATATTTTGACCTTCAAAGAGAATAAATGACATATTTGGATGCTGGGTGTCTTTGGTAATTGGCCCATCTTGAAATCTGAAACTATTTTTTTTTTTTGGAAAAAGCTATTTACCCCGAATTTGCTCCCCGAATCTGCGCCCCGAAATCAAAACGCACCATTTACTTTTTTCTCTCCACACGTGTTGCTTCATTTTGCTTTCACTTTCCACTTCCTTGCTTTCACTTTCCACTTCTCTAGTTAGGCCCGTAAAGCAAGGTAAACATTTTGCTTTCACTTTCCATTTCTTTTTCCAGTTAGTAGCACTCTTTTTCTTCAGGCAGATTCGTCACTTTCCATTTCTCTTTCTAGTTAGCAGCACTCTCTTTCTTCAGGCAAATTCGTTTGTTAAGTTAGGAGGATTTCATTCCATTTTTGGTTTCAAATCCACTCAACCACGCCACTTGCGTCTTAATTCAATCTTTTTTCCCCCCTTCCCTCAACTCTTGATCGATGGTTCGTTCTCTTGCTCTCGTTCAATTTTCGTTATTGTGTTTGATGCATGTATCATCATCTGATGGGTGGTTTTTATGTTGGCTTCTTGTGGTAGCGGTAGCTTTATTTATTTAATTATTTTTGGTTAATTGAATTAGTTATCGAGTCGGATACTGTGGGTGTGATTGCTATAAGATTTTGTAAATTACAAAAATTAAATTGGACAGATTTTACATATTTCGCTTGCTATCTTCGGAAAAGAATTTTATTGTTAGTTGCAAGGCTTCTGTACTTGATTCCTTTGGTTTGGATTTGGATGTTTGGAATGATGAATATTGGTTGTGCTTTGCTGCTACTGTGCTTAGATCCTTAATTATCTATGTTATGCATGTTTTGGTCATTTCTTCTGGGGAGGTGGTGTTCTGTTTCTTCAGGGGTGAAACAGAGGGTTGCTTGGTGTTTGGTTATGAACATAGTGATTTTTTGTTTGAGTTACTCTTGCTTCTTCTATTTTTTAATAATTTTTTACCAGTTAAAAATGTTTAGACTGGTATGTTTTTTATGTATGCTTGAATTGATTGGCTTTTTTTAGTTTGATTAAAATGCTAAATAAATGGTGGAAGCAAGGATTGAAAATTTGATGATAGTTTATTATTATTGTAGGAACTTGATGTAGTTATATTTGAATGGACGAATATTGCTTCAGTACATGAATCATTATGGGCAACAGATACCATGCTTGTTTAGCAACATGAGCAACCAATCTCGAGAGAGCTTTTCTCATGTTTCTATTTTATTTTCCTCCAACCCTGGGAATTGGACACTTTGACACCCTGGGAATTTAATTTCTGTTTTATTTGTGTGTAACTGGTGCTGTAATTGTTGTATGTTTTGTTTTATTTTCGATTTTTTTTTCTGTTTCGTAGTTTCGGAAATCAATTAACCACAATGTCAACTAGCACAAGTGAAATTCGAAACTCACAGCAGCTATGTAACGGATGCGGTAATTACATGGAGTTATTAACGTCACGTACAACAAAGAATCCAAATCGTAAATTTTGGCTTTGTAAAAGATGTAATAATTTTCAATGGGCTGAAGATCGTAAACCAAGCGAAGAGAAAATTGATTTGTTAGTGGAGGAGGTTAGAAAGTTAGCATTAGAGATTGAGTGTTTGTCCGTTAAATTCCAATTATTGTATGATAACGAACTTCGAAGGAGACATACACCAAAATATGATTACATTAAAATACTTGTAATTGTTGTGATATGTTATCTATTCAAGTGTTATTTTTAAGTTGTATTATTTTGTACTATGTATTAATTTGCAATTGATTAATTGATTAGTTGATGTCAATTGTTTCTTTATCCTATGGCGATTTCTAGTTTTGTGAATTTCTAAGAAATTTCCTTCGTGTTTTCACTTGTTTATTTTGGAACTAGCTAAGAAATTTATTGACATAATGTACATGCGGAATTTGAACACAACGTTCTTGCATGGCAAAATCTTCATACGTGAAATCGTGATATTCAAGAAAGCAAAAAAAAAATCACATTTTGGCTTCATTTATTCATGCTTTCATGGTCTTTTCAACTGATTCTGAAATAGAGCAAAAGAAGAAAAATGGTCAATTTAAAATGCTATAGAATAAATGAGTCTTTGTCCAGCACAACTAAATAGAGTCAAAATCATACAGCCGTCCTTAGTTTTGGCACCAATTAAAATTTCAGCCTTCTGTGGGGCAAAATAATAGATCAAAACACAAGCTAGTTTTAATCATGTGTTGGGATCATTTGCTGAAAATTCCGTCCGATTGGCATCCTCGAAATCTTGTTGTAGAAATTGTTGGAAGTTTACATGAGGAACTCCTCTATAATTTATCCAAGGCTGATAGTAAGGGGGGGGAAAAACATGTTGTGGGAGTGGCTGTTAAAAAAAATGTTCATTAAATTAATAAACAAATGACAATAAAACAACACTAACAACATGTATATAAAAAAAAAATTTACCATAGCCATATTGCCTGATTGTGTTGGGATTGCAGTAGCCGCCTGAGAAGATGAATCGTGTGCCTCCAAGTGCTACGAAAGTAAGCAAGAAACATTTAAATTTTATTCAATTTATATAAAATTAATTTGTATTGAATTAATTAAAAATGAATGCAATAGAATTACCTCTGCAGTTGTACTCAATGAAGTATTGTTCGACCTATGTTTTGGCTTTTTAAATTGCTTTTACTTTCTTTGAGAATGTGGCCGACCTTTACGACAAGATACTACTGGATCCTGTATGATTTCCGTACAACTTCCCGACCCACCAACAACAGTTACATCTTCATGTTTTGAAGCAACATCAGCAACATCATAAAAAGCAGCACACTCTTCTTTATATCGCTGGTGTTCAATGCTCGAGCTTCTCACATCATAACCGACTTTCACTCGACTGTAGCATCTCCGCACATCTTTCCTCCATCTCCGTATAATATACTTCTCAGGAAGAAATGTTACAAGGGTACGTATCATCACTGCAATGGCGTGTCCGCAAACAATCCCTCTACATTCAAACATTGCACACGCACAACGAATTTCACCATCGTCCATTTCAAAAATAACTTGAAAAGTCTTTTCTTTACTCTTTCCATTATTTTCGACGACTTCATATTCTGATCCCCCACAACTGAAAACCTCACAGTACATCTTATTCATTAGCTGCTGTTGAAATTCTTGAAACTTGGAAATTGTGTATACTTCCTCAACTTGTTTTTCCATTGCGAAATTGGTACGACATGGCATCCGTTGGCTGAAGCACCTAGCATCTGCTTGCCACTCTTTTTCAATTTTACTTTCCATTGCTTTCTCGTATTTCTCCACAAATTGCTTCAAAGTTGTTTTTGAGTTAACATACCCATAAAAAAAAGCATTCATACTCTCACTACGTTGAGTGGTTGACATGCCAGCCCAAAAAGTTATTTTCACAAAACATGAAACCCAACGATATATTTCCTCATATAAACCATTTAACCACTGATTATCAACAATACCATATTTATCTAACATGTCATGCCAAGCTTCCTCAAATTCAATAGGAGTTTGTGAATCATAAACAACAGCATGCAATGAAAATCTAATGGCATGATATTCTGCATACCTTCCCAACTTCTCGGGCACATTTTTCAAAATATGTCACAAACACCATCGATGCCTAGTATTTGGAAAAACAATCTCAATTGCATTTTGCATCGCTCTGTCTTGGTCTGTGATGATTCCAAGGGGAGGAGAGCCGGACATACATGATAGTCATGTGTGAAATAACCACGTAAACGTCTCCGTATCCTCATGCAAAATCAACCCACATCCTAACAAAATAGACTGACCGTGATGATTAACTCCAACAAAAGGAGCAAATGGCATGTCATATTTATTCGTAAGGTACGTGGTGTCAAATGTAACAACATCTCCAAAGTCTTTGTAGGCTGCCCTACTTCTTGGATCTGCCCAAAATACATTGTTTAACCAACCCTCCTCATCCAAGTCAAGACTGAAGAAAAATCCATCATTTTCTGCTTGCATTTTCTGAAAATATTTCTGAATTGCAGCCGCATCCCCTTCTCCAAGCCTTAATCGCCTTGCTTTATCAACATAATTTCTAGCATCTTTTTCTAAGAATGCGACATTTTCATAGCCACCAGCCTCAACGACAATAGACTTGAAACTTTGAGCCATTCTAATTCTTGCTTCTTCATTTATTTTCAGTTGTTTTTTTACATAAGGACTAATGGTACGGTTGCATCGATAATACCTACTCTTGCTCGGACTTATAGCATGGTTGTGTTTAAGGACAAAATTTCCAATTATCCATTTTCCACTAACAAAACGTCCTCCAATTTTAGTATTGCATCCAATTTTCTGATTAGGTTGAATCCGCAAAACCTGATTGGATTTGCCTTTGGACTTGCCATTTCACCAGCAACTAAATGTCACATATCTCATATTCCCGTCATCCTTTTTTTTACAAGATCTCTGCATCATTGGAAAGTCCCTCTTGTTGGCCATAAGCTTTGTAATATTCAAACATTTCATCTGGACTATTAAAACACATCCCAATCGTAGGCTCTTCCACCAAATTTTCATTATTTCCTTCAAAATTAGCCTCCTGTAAATCTTGAAATTCCTCTACTTCATCAATCTCCAATTCATCAATCTCGTCCATTATTGCTGCAAATTTAATAAATTATACCAAATTCATTAAGTTTAGAAACAAATAAAAATAAAAATTGATTATTATTAATTACTTATCCCTAATTCCTTAAGTGTACAAACAAATAAAAATATAAATAGATATTATTAATTAACGATTCAGCAAATTAATTCTTATTAATTACTTATCCCTAATTCATTAAGTTTACAAACAAATAAAAATATAAATAGATATTATTAATTAACGATTCAGCAAATTAATTATTATTAATTACTTATCCCTAATTCATTAAGTTTACAAACAAATAAAAATGTAAATAGATATTTTTAATTAACGATTCAACAAATTAATAATTATTAATTACTTATCACGGCTCAACAAACTGAACCAAATAAAATACAATAATTTACATACAAATGCTCACGGTTAAGTAAATTTAAATATAAATACTCATGGTTGAACTCACAAATTAAAATAAAATATCTCAAGATTCATAAATTAAAATGAAATAACCTAACATTCATAAATTAAAATGAAATAACTTAATAAATTAATGTAGAAACAATAAATACTTACGAGTTTTGTAATGTAGAGTTTTTCACTTTGTAAAGCAATGAACTCCTCTTTCTCTTTCAGATCTTCCTGAAAGCAAAGTAAATAGCAAAAAATGAAATAACAAAGAAGGAAGGAAATAGCAAAGCAAAGTAAAATAAGCGGACCACAGCTGGACATAATAAATTTTCTAGTTAGGCCCACACGTTGACTGAAGAAATACATGAAGAAACAGCTTTGCTTTTGCTTTTTCTTTCCCCAACTTTTTCCTTTCCTTTATATAAAGTAAAGTAATGGACATGTGATTAACTCAGAGCAAACAGTGCGTGTTGATTTCGAGGTGTAAATTCGGGGTAAATAGCATCACTCTTTTTTTTTTTTGGGAAGCACATGGATCTTCAAAATAAGCTTTTAAAGACCCAAGTTAAAGATATACAGTGCTTTAGTTTAATTTAACGCTTGCCAGAAGCTTTGACTAGGATTTCCTCCCCTTCAATTTCAACGGATCTCCTCTGTACCACACCACGAGTTCAGGGTTAAGATGGGCCGTTCCGCCCATCGCACCTACCAGGCGTCCACATAGAAACCGCTCGATGACACCGCAAGGCCCATATGTTAATCGGTTGTGTTTTGCTGGGTGTCTAGCCCCAATTTGAAACATCATTTTCACATCTATCCATGATTGGGTGTGTGAATCGACCCGGACTAGACAAGTCTGAATTACGAAACATTCCAATCGTTTTTAGTTTTTGTCCTTACTATGTGATTGGACGTTGTCAATATTACTTTTGTCCAAGGGTAAATTGGTTATTTCGAGCTTCTGTGAATGGCGCCAAATTATCCGTACTACACAGTCCCCTAAGCTAAAAAGCTTGGAAAAGAAGTTTTGCAGTCACCTCATGGTCTCGGTCTCTGAATAGATCGGCACTCGGCAGTCGGCAGGGAGTTTCTTGATGTCAAAATGGATTAACTCTATCAGAGTGTAACTACACAAAAGTTAAAGGGGGTTTATGTAAAAAATCACCAACTCTTTCAGCTTCTCCTATACAGCACAGGCACAACAGTGCAGTAGCAAGTGGGGGAAAATGGGTAGAGGAAAGATGGAGATGAAGAGGATTGAGAACGCAACGAACAGGCAGGTGACATTCTCAAAGAGACGAAATGGGCTTTTCAAGAAAGCTCGTGAACTCACCATTCTCTGTGATGCCAAGGTTTCCATTCTCATCTGTTCAAGCACTGCTAAGGCCCATGAATACATCAGCCCTTCCACTACGTATGTTTCTTTTTTCCCACTAACCCCTTTTTTATTCTTTTTTTTTTCAAATGGGGTTTATTATTTAATCTTTGCAGAACAAAGCAATTGCTTGATTTTTATCTAATTTGGTTTATTATTTAATCTTTGCAGAACAAAGCAATTGCTTGATTTGTATCAGAAGACTTTAAGAGTCGATCTTTGGAGCTCTCATTATGAGGTTCGTTCGATCGTTCGTTTCCCACAGACACAAGCACTCTCTCTTTTCATCACATTTCGTATATAAACCCTACAAGTTTATTAATTGGGAGCAAAAAAAAAAAATTTAATTAACTGTTCGATTGTGCAGAAAATGCTAGAGAATCTGGGGGCTGTGGAACAAGTGAATAGGATTCTGAAGAAGCAAATTAGGTATTTGTGTGTGTTGAAACGTAGTTAGGCATGATGATGCTTATTTAATAGATTTATTTATTAATGTTGTATTCCTATTGAGATTTATTTTTTTTTCTAATAGGCAGAGGATGGGTGAAAGCTTGAACGATCTGACCTTGGAGGAATTGACTGGTCTTGAGCAAGATATCCTTGATGGTTTAAAGATTATTCGTGAATGCAAGGTTATCAAACCATATACCCTTTGTGCCTCTTCTAGTACAACCGTAATAGTAAACGTGTCAAACCTCTTATAATCACTTTTATGTACTATTTGAAGAAGAAATTTTATCAGTTGAATCAATTAGCATGCACCCAAAATTCTTGAGCATCTTGCTTTGTGATGTATAAATGGAACACAGGGTTCAGTGTGGAAGAGTGTGTTCTGAAACTGTTATTATGCTATAATGTTTCCAAATTCAAGTAGGCTGTTTTGTGTCGTTTTCTTAAACAAAACAAAATTGAAGTGAAATTAAAGATTAGCTCTCCAACTTCTATCTATTCAGTGTAAATTGACAATGCTTTATAATTAAGCCGGGATGATATGACTTCCTTCTCTTAGAGAATGTTTATTTATTTTATTTTTTTCAAACTTCACCATGGTTTTCATTTGGTGAATGTTTATAACCTTATTATGTATCACTTTGTTTTATGTATTATGCTTTAGATTGAGCATCCAGTACTTCTTTCAGTGTCGTGTTCACTGACAGCCATATATATTTCTTTTCCCCCCCATCCAAAATTGAACAACAGGATCAGGTGCTCGCGAGACAGATTAATACTTTCAAGAGAAAGGTATGTTCTGTTTGTCATATTATACTTAAAACCTATGATTCTTCCCTTTCTTTTATTTTGTTATTTGTGGGAAATTTTCAGGTAAGGGGTGTGCAAAAAGAGAACAAAAGTCTTCAGGATGGATTTGTAAGTAAAATTAGCTGTCTCTCATCTATTTTCTTGATAACAGAAGATATTAAACAGAGGATTAAAACTTTTGAAAATAATGAAATTTTGGTTTTCATTCAGATGATTAATGCTAAAGAGGAGGATCCGCACTATGAGTATGAGTTAGTTGATAACGGTGAGCATTGTGATTCTGATTTTGGATTCCAAAATGAAGGTCCTGGCATATTTGCTTTACGCTTGCAGCCTAACTAAGCCTAAAGTACCCAGCGGACGAAGACTGAGTAGCATGTGAGATGACTTAGCATTATCAATACATTGAGTTACCAACACACTATAAGTATGAGAATTTGATGAAGTGTTTTAAAGATGGTAAGAATCACTTTGTTTTATCATATGACTGCAGTATTTGTTTGCTGGATGATGTTCAATCTTGTTTACAGTCGCATTTTGTTAATCAGGTGACTCAGAATTGCTAATATGGATACTCAGTACTTATTAGGATCCTTAATGTGGTGTATTTTCTTTGAGTCAATCGGTATACTCTTTCTCTGCATAGAACCAATTTGCTGTCTAATCTGGCTTGTTGGTATACCCAAAAAAAAAAGAGGTGCTTTTGGTTTATATTCCTTTACAGTTGGACTTTCGCTACACGTGCGTGGTGCCGTGGCAAGAATAAATCCATGATAAGGAATTATACACCGAGAGCATCCCTGACCTTCTATTTGGTTTGCATAATTTAATAGCTCTCTAACGGTAGCCGTTTTGGTATGTTTTTAAATTCGTTTCAAACTTGAAAACTTTTGCTCTAAAGAATGGGTGCTCTCCAATTCACATCAAATTTTGCATGATGTGGAAGTATATGCTAGAGTTATACATCCTATCATGTACATGCATATGCACATTTTAAAAGGAGTGAAAGGAGTGAAATAACAATGTGACAACAAAGTTGTACCAGTAGAAACATTTGTTAATTTAAAAGGAATTATCCAAAATGAAATTGGCTTGTGATTTGCCCCAAAAAAGTAGAACTTCAGGTAAGATATGAAATTGAAAACGCCGGCACAAACCCCTTTCTCATGATCTTCCAGCTATAATGAAAACTTGTTTGCTATCTCTCTCTCTCTTTTAATCATTATCTTGAATCCCTGGAAGCAGAAATCTGATAGTCCCTGAAGTACAAAATTTGTTTTAGCTGGTTGTCAACATGTTTGGTGGTGACGACAATTAACTTTTACAAGATAAGAGTCCACTAAATGGATCATTCTCTCCTAATTAGAAAAGCACAAAAAAATAATCGATGGTTATTCGATGAGAATATAAAATAATCATTGTAGAATATCTTTTTGTAATCATGAGCAAAATGTGTAGTTTCAAAACATATTGGGGACCGCGGCGATAGTGTAAAGCAACTGTTTCTTTTGGGATTGTAATAGAAACAGGTGGGTACTAAAATTTTTAGGAAAATGAGAGCTGGAAAATGTCATTTATCTTGACAAATCATAATGCTGCCTGCTGCGCATGCAATGAGATGTAGCATATGTAGCATCAAGCTTGCAAATTTTCTTGAGGTTTTCTCATATTTTTTGTGCGTTTGGAATTGAAATGCTGTAACTGTGGAAAAAAAACTGTAACTATAAAATAAAAATTAGTAATATATAGTAAATTTAAATTTTAAATAATAATTTTGATAAAATTATTAAAGATAAAATAAATTTTCCATTATACAATTAAAAATTCATATCAACATAACTTTCAAGTTACAGCAGTTAGTGTTTACCAAACACTTTAGTGTTGTACCTTTTAAGTTACAGCTGCCCAACCTTAATTTCAAACGCACCCTTTATCATATTAACGACCTGTTTAAAATTGAAGTACCTAACTTCTGATCCACGGTCGACGTTAGACAAATCCAATACTGGCCTTTTTTTTTTAATACTGATATTACCTTAGACAACTATTAATAGTGACAATTGATATTACATCATATAACTACTTATGTTTTCAATCAAATAACTATTTAAACTAGTTTACATTAAATATTATAAAGCATTATCTAAATTTTTTATCCTCACTAATATTCGAATTAGACAACAACTGATATTTACAATTAGACAATTAGTGGAACTAATCTACATTAAATCTAATAAAACATTGCCTAGGTTTTCTACCCTTACTAACATTTATATTAGATAACTATTGGGGACTAGTTTATATTAAATCTTATGCAATACTGCATCGATTTTCTACTGCCACTAATATTCAAATCAAACAATTATTGGTATTTACAATCGGACAACTATTTGGAACTAGTTTACATTAAATCTTATGAAACACTGTTTATATTTTTTACCCTTACTAATATTCGAAAAATATATATTTTATTCACATATTATTATAAGGGAAAATATTATCTCTACTCAATTATTCTTTAATTGAGAGAAGAATTGAGTCCACATATTATAATATGGGGAAGGCAATAGCTCACCAATTGGCAAAAGGCCGAGTTGCTCAATACTAGCCATTGAGTATTGAGTAAAGTGGGTAAAGTCTCTCTCTCTTCCCCCCAATTTGTTTCATTTGGATAAAGCATTTTTTTTATTATTTAAAAAAGCATTCTGCAACTTATTGTGCTTTCAAAATTCAGATAATCTTAAAAAAAAAAAAAGAATTTGCATATGTCGTCATTCAATTACAAGATTAAATGATTAAATATACATATCAAGCATAACAGGCCCCCCCTTTTTTCCATTTTTTGACATGGTGCAAATCTTTCTTTGCACGTGAGAAATGTAGTCCCTACGCAGGCTGCAGGCAGAAAAAAGGATAGCCTTATATTTAAAATCGAATATGCTTGCTTTTTAAAGTACAGAGAATAAAGCAGAACATCCAGTGAAAGAAGCATGGGTCTTACAATGTTGTTTCAAAGAATGAATAATTACAATTGATAATATTCAAAATCTAAATCATGATATTGGTGTAACATTTTCTTCATCAAGATCATTGGGAACCTTATAGCCACTATAAGGAACAAAATGTTGTGTCAGATCCATATACGGTAGTCGCTGTACTTGACTGATTGCTTATGGTCCTCATTTAAATGGTTCTATGAAAACGTCCAAATCAAACCAATTTTTTTTACTATTAAGAATATTAACAAAATCAAAGCGCTTCTGCTTTTTATCCATTACCCACACACACATATATATATATATATATATATATATATATATATATATATATATATATATGCTTTGAGATACTAAGAACATGAAATGTTGCCTAAAGTTGGAGTAGAAAGCAGCTCCTAGAACAATACATCTTTTCGAATATCATCTTTATTTATGATAAATAAATGGAGTTAATCCAATAATTTGGTATGTGATACCAGGAATTTTGTGAAAGAGTTGAGAACCAAATCGAATTTTACATGATGTGAAAGTATATGCTATTGAGTTATTATGGTCAGAATCTATCATATCATATACAATTATATTTGACAATGAGCGAAACAACAAATAGCAATATTCGTTAATTTAAATGAAACAGGCTTATGATTTGCCCTCAAAAGGAAAAAAAAAAAAAAAAAGGGAATTTCTGGTAAGATATGAAATACTTAAATTGAAGAGCCGGCACAATGTGGCTCCGTGGTGACGTAAAGTCAGACAAACCCACTTCTCATTTCCTCTTTTTTTCTTTTTTACCATTTTGAACCCAGAAAGCAAATTTAATTTGATTAGTTGTGGCTGCGATTGGTTTAATGTTACAACTTATACGATCATCTCGTATATCAGCAGCATGAGGATGAACCCCTTGTGTGCCCAAAAATTAAACTGAGTCAGCAGTCGGCAGCCAGCAGCCAGCACTTTTAATTACAAAATCGAGAACCGCCCCCTCATAAAGAGAATCTAAATCTAGGAATTCTTGGCGAATAATATCTTTGGTAATTATGATCTTTGCCTCTGTAAAACAGCGTGGTTTCTTTTGGGATGCCAAATTAAAAAAAAATAATAAAAATGTAAGGCTCTCTCAGTTATGAAATAAAAGTTGATAGTATATATCATTGTAATCTAAATTACTTTGAAACACGAGTATCCAAAATAATTTATTCCATAGTGAAAATAAAAGATTTGAAAGAGAATTTAATAAACTGTTAAGATTATCATCTTTTTTTATAGTTATAGACATTCAATTATAGACTAATTGGAATATCATACTCAAATAACGCAAAACCTTAATCTAAGTAAATCGGAAATAAGAACTAATATTTTATAAGAAAACTAATTAAGACAAATACAATTAGAACGAGAAAACTAATTGTAATTGTTTACTAATTAAACACTTTAAAATCACGAAAATATGAAACAAGTAATACTAAATAGAGTCTAAATCACATGTTACAGAAGCAAATCATTGATCCTGAGGACAGATAATGGTGCGCATGCAATGAGATGAGGCATCACGCTTGCGCAATTTTCTTGTAGGAAAATGACCTACTACTGAATCAATGAAGAATTTTTTGCCCAAATGGTGTGATTCATACCCTGAAACTGACCCAAATATCACTCTCAAACTTTGGCTCAATTAGTCAAGTATCCGATCAACCACCTCGATAACGTATCAAAAATATCGTAAAAAGTCTAAAGATTAATCAACACCATTAATGGCTCCACGTCCAAGATTATGAAACTAAGATTTCAGTTTTACAAAATCTCAAACGGGATCAAAATCAATTATCAATAATTTGTAGATAGGCAATTTAACAAGTTTTGGCGCCTTACCGCCAAGAGGTCATGTCAATAGATAATAAGAAAACAAACTATCGTTCGCATCATCAATCACGGAGCCAGTCTTTTTGCTTATGAAAGCAAAATTATGTTTTTGCTTCTTGACTTTATGCATTTGTTCTACCCAAGAAAATTAAGCACAAAACTAGATTCTCATCTCTCTTCATTATTATTTAACACGGCTATTGAATTCAATATACGATCAGCTTTGATGCCTAACTTGTATTTAAACTTCATAAATATAATTGCATATCTTGACAAAGACAAACAAAATCAAGATCCTAGGAAATCTACCAAAAGCAAATATGATCAAAGGTTACTAATTTAAAAATTCTCAAAATTAATCCATATGTAAAGTTTATTGATGATTTAAATGCAGCACTGACCGATACAACACCTCCCGCCACCCTCAATATTCGTTGAAACCCTAAACGTTTCCTGTTATACCTCTAAAATCCGTCACTAATAAGACTTACATTAATTTTACAATATTATGTATTCATGATATACTACGAGTTGGGGAAATTAATAAAATCTTAGAGACGAAAGCGCTCTACGTACTGAACAATGTTGCACTGTAATTATTCTCTTGATACAACAGAACTTGGAATAGGCTCGTAATCATCTCATTTTCAACTTGATTCTTGTTGCATCATCTTGTAAGAGAAAATCAGATTTCATACGACACAATATCTATAAAACTATTGTACTATCTATTGCTTGGACGACCCAAAAACTGATCGATATATTATCGTGTGCAATGATAATAAAAACTATTAGAAGAAAGAGAGAATAAGTAAGCATCCAAGGTGATAAGAACAACTTCGATCTCCCATTCAAATAAGCACATCCAAGAAAAGAAATTTTAATTTAATGACCATGATCATCAAAATAAGCAAAATCTAGGGTTATCATTTATGAGGAGTCTAACAGGAAAACAACATATTGCAAGTCTACATCAAGAGTGGAAAACTGCGGCATCAGATAGAGTTTAAAAAGAAAAATAAAAAAAGTGCCGCCTTTGAACAAGTCTCAATCAAAGCATTAGAAGTAAAAATTGATTCAATTGGAGTGTGAGAGAAGTACAGTAAAAATGGTGGCGTTTGTTGGAATGCAGGTGACATTTTGATTTTTCAATCACAAAATCAATTGCAAATCTACAACAAAGATTTATAATTAAGCAAAACAAATCACGCAAGCAGCTAGCAGAGACCAGTTTCGAATCAACACCTGAGATTGCATTTGAATTTTATAATGCGTGTGAAAGGAACATAAGAGTTCAATTAATGACCCTTTTTACCTGTTTAGATTATTACATTCTCCTAATTAAAGAGTAAAAGTACAACCCTTTTGTAGCGTCAAAAGTGTTCATAGGCAGTCAGAAAACACTTCGATTTAATATTATTTTTCACCTGAAAAGAAATAAAATACAAGTTGTTTTACAAGAAGTGATTCCCAGCAGCCAAGTGCTTGTTGTGATACAAACAATCCAAAAATCATTACCACTACTCTTAATTATTTACATCTAGAAGAAACCCTATTTCTAATTTGCTCCGCGGTCCCGTCTCCAACCAAGGTCAAATTAAATCGAAGCACATATTTTGATAAAACAGCCAAATGACAATATTTTCTGGATAAGTACTTCCTCTACATCCTTACTTAATCCCAAAATTCAAATTAATCCTAACTGAATTAGCCAATCTTTCTTATGACGGAAGTACTCTTCAATACAATATAAAAATAAATGAGATTACAAATAAGGTAACCTACAACTTTACCCTAAAAGAATAAAAAGAAAGCAAAGGCAACCTATAAAGAAGAAAAATGACAAGTAGATTAATCTTTGCTTAATTAAATAACACGTAAACTATCGATTAGGGTGTAAACAACTCCTTTTATAAGAAAAAAAGCTACCAAACAAATTAAAAAAAAAAAAAAAACAACTCTCTTTCCTATAGTTTAGATCGCCATTTCTCTTTTCCTATTTTAATTTTATTTTCTTTGCGTATAGCTGCAAAAGTTATCCATATCTTTGGCATTTATTTGATATATCTATTTTGTGCTTTTAAGGTATGATACATGCCTCGGATTCTCATATCTCTTTTTTTTTTTTTTTTTTAAATCCAGTAGTACCCATACAATAGAATATACAACTTGCTTGTTTCTATGTCAGCAGATTGCCATGGTAGTGAATTAAACATTCTCATAAGGGTCAGAAAATTTCTGATGATTCCAGATCATCATGACATACCATCTTGGGTTTTGGATAAAAATGGCGAGATGTTAGAGTCCACAACAATTTTGGTTAGCTTCAAAATATTGAAATAAAAATGAAACGTCTTGTACAAACACCAAAAGGGCCTAATTTTTGACAAAACAATTATTGATGGATCATTGATGGGTAAAATTTTCATAAACAGTCTATCGATGATGTTTCAGGAAAAAACTTATTAATCTTTTGAAATTCAACAAAACGTTGGGATCTCTATGAAATCAGACCCAACCCCAGTATAAAATCTCTCTATGGACCACTGGTCTACCCCACCATCACTCGAGCCAAATGTAGCCGGCAAACCGCCGATGTTCATGTTGAAAAGTATTACGGGTAATATAATGTTCAGGTGCTTGAGGTTTTATGTTCTCACGAATAAGAACATAATTGCTCAAGTTGTATGGAACATATCCCTTATTCGTATTGAGTAATTTTAATTGAAACATCCAAATTTCCAGTATTAAAAATTGACTTTGATTATTAATAATACAAAGGATATTTCAGTCATTCAAAAGGCCGTAAGCAAGCTATCCATTTGTTAGAAATAGACAAACTGCGTCCTTTCTTGAGAAAATGCAAATGCGATTCACCCATATTAGAAATATACATCATCATAATAAGAAAATCAATAGAAATATATAGAAAGTTTGAAAAATGCATAAATCGTGGAATTTAAGAGGCTTAAAACATTTTTATAAATTCTCAAAAAAAATAGACTTTAATACATTAATGACAAAAAAATATTGTTTTCAATGTATTGAAATATATATTTTTTTAGTATTTTAATGACATCCTCATTTTAACAAAGTTCGATGCCACTAATAGATAAAAAAATAGATTTCGATACATTAATAGATATAAAGAAAAAATACACAGTTTTTAATGTATTAAAATACATACATATTTTTTATATTTTAATATGCATCTTACTTTAATAAAGTGTCATTTAAGGATGTTAGAGGGAAGTTAGAAGTACTTCTCAATTCCCACAAAGCCACTTACTTAGTTGTTAATATTATATTTTAATAACCTTTAATTCAACCACATAATCACATCAAACTATTACAATAAAATTAAATAATAATAATAATAATAATTGGCCAACATCTATGAATCTCAATTCTATGAATCTCACATTTATTTATATATTTAATTGTTTTCTATCTTTCTTGTGTAGCTCTATACATCTATGCTAGTTCAGGTGTTGAAGAAGCTTTGGAAATCATTTAAAATGTGTTGACTTGAAACTATTTCTGAGTATTTATGGATGTTGACTTATAACAAGTCTTGTATTAAATTAATCAGGTATATAAAAATCAAGTATTTAGAACATCCCAAGCAGCTCAACAACTATAGGGGATATGGACCTCTTCTGTCCAATTTCTTTATTGTCCTATACTTCTTTTGTCCGTCTCAGAAATTATTTCCTAGTGGAGTCGCAGCATATACAAACAAATATAAAATCACGAAATGATAACAATTATTATTTTTTTTAAACTGATTAGAATTTCTAGAAAATACACAAACTACACTTTTAAAATTAAACTAATAGTATTATTTTAATATTATTTAGGGAATAGGGTTGTGACTTTTAATTTGTTTTAATCATCCGGACGGCCGGGGTATTCAAATCGTGGTCACATTGTCAACGGTGATCATTCCAATCAAAATTAATATTAAAGTCAGCAAAAAATTTATCTAGTCAATTAATTTACAATTAGAATTAAGATTCCTTAAGCTTTTTTTAATTATTAATAATTTTGTCATATGATAAGTTGGTGAGCATGTTGCCTTAAAATTCCTTAAGCTCTCTTAAATAAAAATACTTATTAGTTGCTAGTTAATTCAACCATTAAAATCTTAAGCTGTTATTAGACACCATTTTAATTATTATTATTATTATTTTTAACTTTTGGATGGGGGAAGTCGGGCAGAGCGAAAGTTGCAAAGATGCTAAGGCAAACACCTATAGCTTGGCTTTGGCGGACAATTAATTATTTTTGATAACTATAAAGTTAATTTTATTTGACAATTATTGGTATTTATCAAACTTTCTTCTATGTTTTTTTAAATATTTAGAGCTTTCATTTCACATGAATTGTGACTTGAAACCCACTACATAAGAAAATTAAAAAGAACTCAAGTTTTGCAATAGAGGCTTCGTTAGATCTACATGAATCAATTAATATATTTTAGTTCATTGTTTGTGAATATATGCTCGTCTTATCTTTAAATACCTTCTTCCTTACTTAAGATATTATAAGGGATTTAAGGTTGGAAGTAAGTTAAAAGGAAGAAAAAAAAAAAAGAATAAAATTGAGGATGGTCAACCAAACGGAAGGTAAAATGTCACGTGAGCGGCCATTTTGCTTTGCTGCGTGCAAAGCAAAACTTTTGGTAATGGCACCAAATAAAAATTTGCTGCGGCCATTCACACACCTTTCTCTCAAAACTAGTCGTATAAATAATTCATAATTAAATATTTGCCTCAATTTTTCATATGAAGAGGAGAAAGTGTTGTGTTGGCAATCTGCAATATATGTTGATAGAGCTCTAGACAACACTCATTTACGACTCACATTTTAATATTGATGCTTTACACACAATTTTAATAAATATTCTCTTAAAATGAACTAAATGACAACTTTATTACATTTCTCAATAACTCATTTTAGGGGTAATAACTTCATCAACAATATACTTAAACATTAATTTATTTTGAAGTCATCGAAGATTGGAATAAAATAATAACAAAATTGTATACCCAACGTTTCGAGGGAGTTATTTTATGAATCAATTAGTAAATTAGGTTTTTTTTTTTTAGAAAAATAAGTCATTTGACATTCATTCTTGTTAAAATAATGATTATGGTAATTATGATGATTAGTATTATAAGTATTTATTAATAAAAGTCAAATTCATTTGTAACCTGAAAATAAATATGCCGAAGGATTGTTTATTTATATAATTTTGACATCATTAATAATAATAATAAATACAAGTCAAATACTTTTATAAATCAATTTTGGATTAAATAGAGGCACAGAGGCTATAAAAGAAAACTGAAAATCGGCAAATAATAAATACGCCGGAGTGGCAGACAGAGGATGTTGTGAGGATCACAGCGTCAACAGAGTTATTGAAACTTAGGCTCACGTCACCATTTTTTATTTTATTTTATACAATTAATTAATTACGTAATATGAATTCTTTTTATTTATTTTTATTTTTACAAAAATGACCCCAAACTCCCCTATTTAACGCCCCAAGTCCCCAACTGTCACCAACACAAACACCACAAACAGAAAATAAGCTTCTTTTATTGATCAAAAGAAAATAAGCTTCTTTTGCGATAAAACCGGTTACCGGCGAAGATGATAGCTTGCTTGGGGAGATTTGTGCCGGAGAACGACGTCGAGTCGAGAGCCGAAAACGACGACGTTTCGACCATATGCAAGAGTCTTGGGCTCAAAGGCAGCATCGACTTCGGAGTCGGGGCCACTAACGGCTCAGCTGACAAAGATTTCGGCGGAATGTATTCATACAAGCCTCTGGCTGTAATCAGACCATCTGGCGCCGATGACGTGGCGGTCGTAATCAAAGCTGCGCATCTGCAATCGAATCTGACGGTGGCGGCGAGAGGCAACGGCCACTCGATTAACGGCCAGGCGATGGCTGACCGAGGTCTCGTCATAGATATGGGGTCCACTGGAGACAGCCACTTCGAGATAGTAAAGGTTAAGGGCTCCACCTATCTGGATGTCTCCGGAGGGGCATTATGGGAAGATGTGCTAAAACGATGCGTTGAGGACTTCGGTCTGGCTCCAAGATCGTGGACGGATTACCTGCGTTTAACGGTGGGCGGAACGTTATCTAACGCCGGAGTTAGTGGCCAGGCCTTCCGCTACGGCCCGCAAATATCAAACGTTGCGCAGTTAGACGTCGTAACGGGAAATGGCGACATGGTAACTTGCTCAGAAAGTCGACAACCTGAATTGTTTTTTAATGTGCTTGGCGGCCTTGGCCAGTTCGGTATCATTACCAGAGCTAGGGTTTTGCTACAGTCAGCACCGGACAAGGTGAGGATTTTGATTATTATTATTATTATTATTAGTTCTTTAGATTTCTCATTAACTTGTCTGATGCTTGTTTACCAGAATTTTAGTGCATGAACGACACGTTTACGCTACGTAATTTGGTTCTTTAGGGGTTCTTTATATATAATATATTGCTATTGTAATTAGGTGAGATGGATAAGGCTAGTTTATGCCGAGTTTGACGAGTTCACTCGGGATGCTGAGTTGCTGGTGAGTCTGAAGGAGGAGCGTGAGTCGTTCGATTACGTGGAAGGTTTCGTGTTCGTGAACAGTGATGACACGGTCAATGGCTGGCCTTCGGTACCCCTGGACCCGGCTCAAGTTTTCGACCCTGCTCACTTACCTCAAACCGCCGGCTCAGTACTATACTGCCTTGAAGTGGCACTTCATTACAACAACAGTGACCCTCGCTCAGCTGTTGATGCGGTAACTAAAATTTACCAACTCCTAGGAACAATCTCCTGCATCGCATCTCATTGCATTAAAAAGAAACTTATGCTTTATCTTCGTTTATTTCCTCGATCAAATATTCACAACCAATTCTACACACGCGCACACACACAGCGGGCGTCCGGAAGAATTTGAGTGGCGGTGGGCCATGTTGTGTCCAATGATCACTGATTTTTCACCTAGGTGGATGCTAAGTGCGTCTCCTTTGAAGATGTTGACCATGGATTTAGCTCATGGGTCCCGCAACGAATTGTCCCGGCGGACAGTGATAAAGTCAAAAGACTCAGATTTCAGGGACATGTGTCCTACGCTAAGCGAGGGACGACGGCTTATTCTGGTCCACCATTATTCATATCACCAAATAAATTTAAAATAAATTTTAAGAGAGGGACTTATATAGTTCGTGACTTGAAACTGACCATACAGTATAATGTATATCTTCCATTGGATTTTCTGACAAAGAAAAGATATGGAAAACGCCTATCCTTCTCCATACAATTACGATAATGACATTGTGGGGGCCACTGTATTTTTCTAAAACGTACGTTTCTACGGGGGTCACTTTTGGGATATAAGGTTCGCGTCAAGGTTAATATAGTAATGCTACATCTATAGGTGTCGGGGTGCTGATCATTGAGATTTTGCTGATGAGATACGGTCCACACCTCGATCAAATGTCCAATAAGCCCTTTACTGTCTGGAATGGAATCTGTAAATCAATTGAACAGTGTTATCTTAATTCTTACATTTCTAAATGACCTGAACTGCCCCTAATTTTGGTGATACTTTTACTTTGTTCTTTGTGTAGGTTGTGGACAGATTACTTGAACGGCTAGGATTTGTCAGCAAACTGAACTTCCCAGTGGACGTGAGCTACGTGGACTTTTTATTGCGTGTAAAGCTAGTTGAGGAACATGCAAGGGCCAACGGGATGTGGGACTCTCCTCACCCTTGGTTAAACATGTTCGTATCAAAATCAAACCTCGCAGAATTTAATCGTGCGGTGTTCAACGAGATCTTGAAGGATGGGATCAATGGCCCCATGCTTGTGTACCCTCTGCTGCGAAGCAAGTAAGTACACCTCCTAAGCCCGTCTTACATGCATTAAGTGGCCCCCGTCGTCTTAATTGGCTTGCTTCTTGCTGTTGTCGTTCTCGGCATTTCTGTCACGTGTGATTAAATTACATTGATGGACCGAGGTTTTGGACCAAGTGCCTACTATCTCGACACGTATTAGGCCTGTGGGTCCCATTGGACCCGCATACGCTTGGCCCAGATGTAAAAATTATTGAATCACCTGACCCTTTCAATCTAATAATGCTGACTAAATAGCTGAGCAATTTAAAATCCCGGTGGTTAAGATTTTGAAAGTAGGTCAAATGTTGTTTACTCCTGATTAGGGGACCCACATGCCATCTTTGGTTTTCATTTTTTTCTCCTCATAGTCATACCATGCCCTACATATTAAATAACTGGCTGTAGCACCAACTATAACCTGCAGCTTGCTGTACAGAATTAAAAAGACCCTCAGTACATAAATAAGTTTCTGTTTACGTCATGTTAGGTGTATGGTGCAGCTGTGGGCTGTGGCTGTGTTTAGCGTATAAGCAAACGTAGAAAGGGGAGTGTACTTGTGGGACAAAGATATGGTGGGGCCCACAGGATGATAATTTCTGTTTTCCATTTTTTCACCATATTATTATATTTCACGGACCTTTTTTTTTTCTTTTTTCTTTTTTCCTGATAAATATTTAAATGGACCTAACTGTGTACTTATATAAGTGAAGAAGAAACAGGCTTCTGATATGGATTGCGAATGGAGGGGTATTTTGGGAATTAAGATAGCCGTATCTGTTTTTGAAAGTGGTGAAGAGGGCAATTACGTCATTTGGATTTTTCCTTTTTGTGGAAAATGAGATTTTGGGTGAGGTAACTTTCATGGTCAGTCTGTCATTTTGGAAACGACAAGGATATTTATTCGCCAACCAAGCTATAATGCCACCATAATTTGTCTGGGCTCCAGCAACGATTTTTCCTCATGGACGAATTTGTCCTTTTGGTGGGCACGGTGTTGTTGGGCTGTGTGCACATAAATGTGGAATATGTACTTCCGTTGCAAAAAACTGGTCAATAAGAGTCGTCGCATTTAGAAATTTGATGGGAAAACAGATAGATTTGAGCAATTAAATTTTAATTCCTTTTTTTTTTTTTAAATTCCACTTGAAAATACCTCACAAAATGAGTAGTTAGACTTAGATGTAGTCAAAAGTCTGTCTTGGTTGATGCTTCAATAATATTTGTAATGGTCTATATGGAATATTCTGCCTTTCTTTTTATGCGCATCGATGTAATTAATTAATTAATTAATTGTTCTCTTGCTATGTAATTAGGTGGGATGATCGTACTTCGGTGATGGTACCGGAGGAGGAAATCTTTTACCTCGTGGCCTTGCTCCGATTCCCTCCTCCACACGAGGACGGCGCTTCAATTAAGAAATTAGTTGACCAAAACCGAGGGATCGTTCAGTACTGTAAAGACAGGGGATTCGATTTCAAGCTGTTCTTCCCTCACTACAAATCAGAAGAGGAATGGAAATGTCATTTTGGAGATCGATGGACGAGATTTCGAGACAGCAAGAAGGCTTTTGATCCAAAACACATTCTTGCCCCCGGACAGAAAATATTTTCAAGGATTAGTAATGAACCCTAAGTGTACAAAAAAAAAAAAGTGTAATATTGTTCCTTATGCTGCTAAGAATGATGATCAAATGTAATTTTTCTTGGCATCTATTATACTGTTGTTGGGGTTTAATTGCAGCTCGGCCATGTGCTCATTCCAGTTATCAGCTGAATATAATTGGGGCAATGTAAAGGCACATCTTTTCAGCCAAAACTTTTTTATCCTTTTTATGTGCATGATTCTAAGTTGAAAAGATTACCTGAAATGATCAATGATTTGACCATGATTAATGTATGGTCACATATGATATGATGACTGTAGCAACCTAACTATCATGCTCCTTAGCTTATCTATACAAATCTTTTACATCAGTGTCAGTATTGCTTAATTTAATCATGCTTGTCTTTATCATGCTATCTAGCAAAACTGGTGCCCATAAGCCAATCAATTTCGACCGCTCAATTGATGTCTTATCTAAGATGATCTTATACATATATAGTGCTCGATTGACGTCTCAGTTCGAGATTTATTTGACTTCAAATTAAAGTTGCTGCATATAGAGTCAAATCTTTTTGGACAATTAGGGTTTTGGAGTTAGGTCTCAACAGATTCGCTTTTCATGCAAAAAAGATTATCATCTAAACTACAAAAGCCATCACTTTTTTTCTTTTCTTTTTTTCCTTTTTTTGCCCCTCTCTTTCTTTTTTTGGCTTTAGCTAATTAGTTCAATTTTTCATTAATCTCGGGTGGTGTCGTTTATTTGGGTTCATGCAAAAATCAAATCCACCCCAATTTTTAACTTTTTCTTTTGCTTTCTTTTTTCTCTCTCCCTTTTTTGTTTTTTTTTTTTTCCTCCTAAAAAGTAGAGAATAGATAAAAATGAAGTGGGGTCCGGAGAGCAGCAGCAGCAGCTTTCGAAGGACAATTATAAGATCATGATTTTTGGTAAGATGGACCAACCAATCAGTAAATAGTCTCACTGTTTCAACCCCCATGCAGTCTCTCCTCCTATTCTCATATATGGGATGCGTTAAAGTTATTTCTTTGGAAAACGTGTCATGCACTGCGCGGACGTGTTTTCCCGGCGGAGATCATGTTGAATTATTAAATGCTATTTAATCTCCAATTGCCCCAATTATTTAATTGATCACCTACCATTTCGATCTCTTCACAATCTAGCAACTAGTACTAGGACTGTCGGAGGCACTGAACTCGACAAATACTGAAGATTTTGTGTAAAGTGATCCCGACAAATTATTAAATTAACAAAGTTATACTTACATGTAACGTTTTCTTATTTTTATTTCTTTTCTCGTTACACCATCAATTTATTTATTTTTTTTTTTTGGTAGTTGTTTCTCAAAAATTATAAGTATACAAAGCATTTTACATATTAAGGAACAGGAAGGGATGTATGAAGAAGCAGCGATGAAATAGTTTGAAAATTTGAAGCTTTTCAATGAATGGGGGCAGTAAAAGTGATATACCAGGCAAGATTCTATTGTAGTTATTCTTTGAATTAAAGTTATATGAAGGAAATCTATTCGCGTCATACGTCGCTCATTTTACTTTTAGTATTAAGAGAGCTTTAAGTTTCTTGATTCTATGAATTAAGTTCGAGGAGGTCAAAATTTAGGAATCCTAGAATGGATAATTTTTTATTATCCTCTCTTTTGAGTACAAGCTTTTTGAAAATTGACATACATAGCATGTGAACCGTTTTGTCTTATAAGAAGAAGAAGAATAAGATCCATGCACGTCGTAAAAAGCTAAACAACTAGTGATTTTATACTCTTATTGAAGCAAGCGATCAAATCATCTTATCCATTTATATATACCATGCACATAGAATTATCAATGGATTTCTGTTGTAAATAAATAAATAAATAAATTCGATTCCCTTCAGCAGGAGACAGAACAAGATCTTGGTCGCCAGCGTCGTTGTCCGAAAATCCAAGGCAAATAACGACTAGGGGCAGGCCACTTGAGCATAATTACAAAAATGGTTTAAATTTTAGCAGGCCTTTACAGTTGTAGCCATGATTATTTGCCATTATGTTTGTGCCTTACAGCCTTAGTAAGCTAGCCAGCTTCAATTCCTAAATAATAATGATAATAAAGTTCCGTCAAAAGTTATATATATGGCCCCTCTCTATTTTTCTAGCTGCAACTGTCCTGACAATGAGGGCCATGCATGCCAAATCATTTTGGCTGAAATGAAAAAGAAACTTATCGAAGCAGCGCTTGTGAGGGCTTCCTAGTTGAGTGTCACCATCACATGAGATAGAAATACGACTAATGCTTCATATAATTACAAGGGATGAGCAAGCAGTATATATCATCAATTACCCCTATTAGTTCACTAAATAATCTTTTAGAACAACGAAAAAAGTGAATCACTGGTCTTCTTGTGGTGATGTAGCTAATCAAACTTATCTATATGGAAAGAGCAACGGTCCTATTTTGTAATTCATTAGATACTAATATATCTTGTAATTAAATGTCATGGACACAACTCCCCCCCCCCCTCCAAAAAAAAGAAAACATGTTGCTAAGTAGTTGTGTGTGTTACAGTAAGTAGCAACATGCGTTTACAGTAAATCTTATAAACCACTGTTAAGATTTTATCCTCTCTAACATTCGAGGAACGAGAGACACCTAAATCACATTCACTTCACTTAATTATTGCATAACTAAAGAAGGAAATTGAACCCTTATAATTACTTTTATGGGGAGTGTTCCCCCACCTAGGCCAAAGGTCCACTAGTACATAAGTTTGGTTTTAAGTTGAGCTAATGGGCTGGGCTAGTCATAGTTATTGGCTTGGAGATTTGTTTCATGAGAGAGGCTTTTAACACTCCTCAATATGGATGGTAAAAAGCCCAATCAAAGCCCCTGTTATTGATAATAGGTCAAGAGTCAAGACTCTTTAAAAGCATGCTAAAACTTAGATGGAATGGGTTTTAAAATTTGTTGCCTATGTCCATGGCCTCATAATATAGACAGGGCTGAACTTTTTTGCTCGCCTTAGTTATTTATTATCCTTTTAAAATTGTCTTTTCAATTATGTTCCATTTAATACAAAAAATGTCCGTTATTTCTAAATTATCATCCTTCATTTGTGTGGTTTTAATTTCTAACAGCTTTTTATTATTTCCAATAAATTTCTCACTCTTTAACTTTTTGAATTTTTGTTGTCTCTATTCTTCTCTCCGAACTTTCTTTTCTTATAAAACTCAAAAACAATAGCCTTTCTCTCTATAAAACTAAAAAATATTAGTTTTTCATCATTAAAAATAATTAATTAGGAAGAAAAAGAAAAGGAACAGGAGATAATTTTAAATTTGAATAGAGAGTTACAGAAAAAAAAAAGCCATAAAAATGAATTGATCATGAATCTAAAGAACTTACAGCAAAAGATAAAAAAAAATATGGTGTGCAAAAGAGGAGGGAGGAAATAATTGGGATTAATTATATTAGTATTTGTGATTTAAAGAAATTTTAGTAGAAGAGGGATTAATTATATCAGGATATTGTAAGGGTGTTAAAAGCACCACTTTTGTTTCATTAGCATTACGCTGCGGATGGACCGGGTTCGTTTTGTGGGCTTAAGCAATGAAATGTAGAGATTCATGAAAGAGTCCAGCTTCTAACTAAAATCCTTATAACACATTCCTTGAATTTTACTTTCTAAAATACCCCAGATTTAATTTATAAAATACAAATTCATATAATAAAAGTAACCATCTAGCCATAAAAAATCATCCAAAGAAAATGTTTATCTTTTAAGTTTTTATTATAATATACATACAAATCCTAAAATCTTTAAATATGTATAATATTATTTATATTTCCATAACTCAAAACTCTTGTTATTTTCTTTTAAAAAATATATTTTAATTAAAATATAAAATTATGAAATGGGGTAGGTGTAAATATTTTGTTAAAAGAATATTTTACTTAAATATTTAATTAAATTTTCATTCAAAACTAGTAATAAATTAATATGTAATTGGTTATTTAGGTAATTTCAATAAGAAAGATATTTATGAAGAACTTTGAGGGTGTAGGAAGGCCTACTCTTCATGAAAAAGGAATGGGATGGTCTTTTTCTTCCCATTTAGAAACTTCAAACTCTTCATTTTAGTTGTGAAGTTAGGCATGGGGACAATGACAAAACTCAAGTATAAGTATGAGAGAGACTTTAAAATTCATAGGGTGAAATTCATACACGTATAGCACAATTTAAAGACCTAACAAATATAACTAAAAAATAAACACTTCTTAAGTACGAGACCTCAACGTCATGCCTAAAAAACTATACATTCTACTCTCACTACTATTTAGAGAGGTATATCAATCATTACCAAAAGTTGTGAGAGAGAGATACACATTATCGAGTACCTAGTGAGGTGACATGAACTAGCGTCTTAATTTCAGCTAGCCACCTTCCCTTTAAATAAAAGAGTCGAGCTTCTAACACCCCTTAATTATCCTTTTAAAACTCATTTTTCAATTATACTTCTTTTAATACCAAAAACATCATTTCTCTCTAAATTGACTTTTTTTTTTCTTTAATTTTCGTCTGTTTTCTCACTTTCAAAATTCTTCTTTAGAAAAATATATATATATAGCATTTCTTACCTCACCCTTTGCACAATATAATTTCATAGTTAATAAATTTTTTAAAGCATTGTCATCCCTATTCTTCTCTTCAAACTTTCTCTCTTCACAAACCTAAAAAATACTGGCTTGACAAGAATAAATGTAAGTGAAAAAAGAAAAAGAGAAATGTGTTATTTAAAATTTTTACAAACCAATTGACTATACCAGAGCCATAAATTGAAAAAAATTAAGAAAACAGATTAATGATAATTCTAAAAGTGTTTGCGGTTTGCAACAGCATGGAAAAAAAACAAGCAACGCAGATGGAAGAGAGAGAAAATATGGATGAAGTTCGTTATAATTGTGCTTTATGCCTAATCTCACTATTTTAGCCCCAAGGCCCATTGGCAGCTGTGGTGACCCAATTATGATGCTCGGAGATCTTTGTAAGGTCTTTCATCTTGGCCCATCGATTGTTTAATTACATATTGCACAATAATTAATACATATAGGAGTTGTATTTTACTATTTTAAACATCTGAAGTATGAAATTCTTTCAATTTCAAATATTTTTTAAAAATTTATTTTTTTATTTTTTATAACTTATTTTTTATTTTCACCACATTTAAATTTAAATAGAAAAAAGTAAATTTTTATGTTTTTTTATCTAAATAGAAAAAAGGACTGAATGGGAAATAAATATTATATTCTAAAAATATTTCTATAAAATTTATTTATTTCCTAAACTATAAAATATAATTTATTTTTTTGTTTTGATTTGTAAAGACATAAATGTGAAATAACGATGTTTAAGATGTTTTTTATTTATAAAAATAAACAAATACCACTTATATTCAGATATTAGAAAAAAAAAACACTATCATACACTTCTTCTTATTTATTTATTTATTTATTTTTTAGTAATGTAACTTATGTTTGTTATCGTAAGAATTACCCTTCCAATTATAAAATTATATAATTTTCGAAATCATGGAGTGAATTTAACGATTTGATTATAAAATCAACAAAAAAGTGAATATATTGCCCTTGTACACGATTTAATTAATCTTACAAATTGCATTTCAAATATTTCTCACTTATATTATCAATGTATAAACTGAATGTGTAAATGAATTCCACCAAGTCAATGATATTTATGGCTTTTGGTTGGTCAACGGTCGGCCATTTGCAAGAGACATTGTCAAGAATTTGATGGGCCGATCGATTTTTCCAAATCTTTTTATGACCATCGATTCAATCGATGGGACCTACATGATTCCCCTCAGGGAAGCCGGTGACCTTGACTTCAAGTCAATTGTTCCTTAATGCCATTGGTTAATCATTCTTAATTATCAAAAGTCGGGGGTTAATTAAAAAACACAATTATTAAAATTTAAAGATAAATTTAATTATCCCACTTGGGTCGTAATTCGCAAACAACGAAAACTTTAATAAACAGGAATGTTCAAACGTTGATTTTTTTTTTTTTGTGGTTTAAAGTATCTATTTAGATATCAAATTTACAATAACTGTTTATATTAGTAGTATTTTTAAATTTTTTCCCGATAATTAACAATCTTTTGTAGCAATATTGTCCTTTGTCAGTTTTTAAAAGTAGCATTTCATAAATCTCAATAAGCATAAGTAAGAAAATGACATTTCATGTACCTCAATTAAAAAAAAAAATGACTCGCTTAAATCCATTAAATTAATTTGAAAATTAGAATTAGATGGATGATTTGGATAAAAGATCTCTCTCTTTTTTTAAAATCTAAATAACTAACTACGAATAATTTATCAAGTCTAATTGTCACTTTTTTATTCAACATTTATAGAACACCATTTATTTTATTTGTATTCTTCAATTTTCTTATCAAAATTTTCTTTCTTTGAACATCTAATTGAAAGTCGAAATGTTTTTTAACTACACATTCGATACGATTAAAGTCAATAAACACAAATCAAGGACTAAATCAGTGATATGAAGTTGGTAATCTATTGAAGAGGGATTAATCTCCTTAACATAAACAATGTCAACTAATTACATGATAAATTAAGATTAATAATTGAAATAGTATCTAAGAAAATTAGTTATTATTATTTCTTACATATATACCTGCCTCCTCAATAGTCACTCATAAGTAAATGTGAACACACAAATTAAAAAATGGAAAAAGGGCAAGAGTTCGATTGTGACAGCTGGGAAGGCAGCTGCAATTATAAAACCCTACCAACAGAGCAAGACTTCGACTGAGAGGCAACAGTGAATGGGGGGGGTAACTTTTTCACTTAGTCTCTGATAAATAACGGGGCCCGCTTTAGTTTCAAATAATTTTACCTTTTTACAGACCAAATAATAAAAACACCGCAGGGGGGGCTTCAGTCGGGGTACTTAAATACTTATAAGCAACAGCCCAACATATTTGTTGTGTTATGTACTGTTTCTGCAGCGGTTCAGTGGTCCCGGCGACCGTGATGACCGTGGACCACCTGTCGTCTTTGATTAAAGTCTCTGCCTCTTTTCGTAAAATTGCTCTGATGAAGCAATCTCGTCCGTTGGATCTACTTACTTTCTACTTTTATCATCCAGTACGGTAATTTTAAGCGCTCTGCTGGAGAAGGAAGCAGGCACTGATAAAGTGGGGCCAGCCCGATGGTAAAGTAAATGTTGAAAACGCAATCTTATCAAACTTCTTCTAACACAGTTGCTGTTGGCTCCGCGTGAGAGAGAGAAAAGCCTGGGGATTAACAAAACACACTAATTAAAGCTTAATTATTCCAAAGACATGGGTGCTTAACTGCTAATATTACAGCATAATTACAATGCAGTGTTAATGAAATTACAAACTAAATTGTAATACCATCATCATATGTTTAATAACTAGGACTTTCTCTTGATCTAACTACTTAAAAAAAGAAATAAATGATTTAATATAATAATATTAGTAATGAGTAATTTTTTATTCATTTTCATTTTATTATCTATATAGGAGAAAAGATTAGCAATTTACTAAAAAAAAATTATCTTGTTATATAAAAAATAATACAAAATCAAAAACTTGAATTTGTTTAATTTTCCATCTGCAATTTATAATGCGTACCAATTGTCCATTAAAAAGACATAATTGTCATTACAAAATAACTACCATTATATTTTGTATTTTGTTTCGTCTTATCATTTTATAAAGATAATTATATTTTTTTTTTGGAGGATTGTTGACACAAATAGCATACATTATGTGCAAATTTGAATAAATTCAAAATTTTATAATATTTTTGATAATATGATAAATTTCGAGTGGACAATTAATAATCTTTCTTTGTATAATCATTTGTTTTTAAAAGAAGAAAAATAAAAAGTTTAGTTAAAAAAAGGTCGGAGAAATTTTTAGATAAATTACCAATAATATTAGGGATCTCAATATTTGAGTTCAACTTGAATTCTAATACCATGTATCACCCACTTATTAAATGATATATTTTATAATTTATAAAATAATTTAACTATTATATAGCAGATGAATACCACATCAGTTGAGATCTAAATTAAGACTTAACTACTGCTCGGGAAACTGCTTCTTTCCATTGTGGCATTTTCATCGCACCTAATGACAGCAAGCCAGCGGGATAATTATGATCCACAGGGGAAAAAAAAAAAAAAACCCTCTAAACGATACCGTTTTGCTCTCGGAAAAATAACTGAAATTCACAAAAATCTATAATTTATTTTTTAAGAATTTAAAATATTTAGCAATTGCATACAATTACAACCATAACTACAGCCGATCCCTTTATTTATTTATTTATTTATTTATTTTCTCCGAAGCTCACACCCTAAAAGAATAAAAGAAAAAATAAAAGAAAAAGAAAGCATCCACAAAACAATCAAGTCGCAAGATCCGACCAGATCCAAACACTATTTCTCTCTCAATACATGTACATATGCATGTAGATATATATATATATATTCATCGATTCATCTGTCAATTTTCCGCAAAATATTTTTTTTTCCCCCAAAATTCTAAATTAGGGTTCCACAAAAACCTCCACAATCTCTCCAATCTGACTCCAAATTAGAGGTTTTTGGTCCAATGCATTTTTAGATCATGAACTAGGGTTTGTTTTTGTTCATAAAAGTCTCTCCTTTTTGTTATCTTCAAGTGCATGAAGATTTGGTGCTGCTTATGCTTCACCGACGACGACGAAGAAGAAGAGCAACGACCGGAAAATAGTAACAGTAACAAAATGAAGGAGGGTATTTCCGCAATTGAACACGAGTCCGAGGGCAATATTGGAAATGTCAGCGGAGATGTAGCTATGCAATTAGGGCGGCGTAATGCTAGTACCAGCAATAATACGGGCATTCTTCCTTTTGAGATTATGCCGCAGGCGATTTTGGACGACGTGTACTCCACGATGTCTGGAGAGAACACAAATGATGACGCGTCAGTGCCTTCTGCGAGGAGGCATGCGAGCAGGCGGGGCCCGGTGATTCGCGGGACAAGGCGGTTCGACGGAGAGAGCAGTGGTGGTAGCTGCAGTGCTGGAAGTAAGGCGTTGGCCGTGGAAGATTCGCAGCATAAGCGTGCGAAAGTGTACTCTGCTTCTACGTGAGTTTGTTCTGTCGCAGACCTTAGTTGTCATTAGTTATTTTATGTTTAAGAGTGAAATAATTAATTAGAATTTTCATGAGATTTATGACGGGAAGTGTTATTTTCCCCAGGGGTCATTATGTGACTACTGGGTCCTCAGATGCTGGGGCTTCTAGTTCATTAGCTGGCGGAGACTACAATGTTAGTCAGGGGTCTTCAGTTCCGGGTACTGGTGAGATATTTTGCAATTATTTTACGTGGAATAGTGGTGGTGATGGGAACCCCTTTGATGCTTCTGGTGGAAATGACGGTGGAGATGATAATGGTACTCCAAAAACAGAAGATTTGGAAATCCGGATGGATCTTACAGATGACTTACTGCATATGGTACCATGGTTTATCCAGTCTATGATCTTCCCCTTATCACTTTTTTGTATTGATTATGTGGTTTTATTCTTGACCCCCCCCCATTTCTTCCCAGGTTTTTTCTTTCTTGGACTACGTTGATCTTTGTCGAGCTGCTATTGTTTGTAGGCAGTGGAGAGCAGCTAGTGCTCATGAGGATTTTTGGAGATGTTTAAATTTTGAAAATCGGAAGATATCTGTGGAACAATGTGAGTTCGCTTGCTGCAACCCAGTAAATTGCTCTGATTACATTCTTTCTTATTGTTTCTATATTGTATGGGGTCTGGGTGCTGTAAAACTGCAAATAGAGCATGTATGTAGTATTCAAGGATAGTATTAGACCCACAAGACTTAAAGAATCAGAGTTATCAAATTATACGTAGGTCCATATTTGTTCGGTGTAACAGGTAAGGGATATCTTGGTAATTTTTCCAAAATTTATATAAGAAATTTTAGTTGTTAAAAGAGAAGAAGAAGACTATTTTCTATTTTTAAGATCTGAGAATATTTTCTTTTTGATAGTTGAAACAATATTCCAGGATCAGGAATACTGAAATTACATTTTTGCTATTATTACAAATGACAAACAATGAATATGTAATTTGTAACTAAATTTTAGATAATTGCTTCTGATATATCATCATTTCTTTTTCATTCCACATTCCCTCCTCCTCTCCTTTGGTTGAAGCAATTTGTTATTGAATTGGAGGAATGTAATATAAAATTCTTAAAGTCGGAACAAGTACATCCATAAAGAATACTGCTTTTAGCAAGTGGAGTCTCGATATCGTCTCATGGGTTTAGGGAACATCAAACTCTATTGTCTTGGTTGGTATAGGAAGATGTTTATATTGGATGTAGAATTGCACATAGCCATGTTAGTGATTGGGAATGGTGCCAGTGACCATGCACTAGGCAAAATGCTGTGGTGCTTTACTTGACTTGGTTCATGGTGGTGACGTGGTGGTTGTGGATTTGTCCATAGGTGTAAGTTGGTGCGAGTAGGTATGCTCTTTATTTTAAGATGAGTTTCTCCATTTTCCCTAATATTTTAGTAGTTTTCTTTTATTTATTTAGACTAAAATAAGGCTAAGCCACATAAACAAAAAGTGAAACAAGAAAACTCTGTATTGTAAATAGTTGTGGTGATACGCGACAGATAGGGCAATGATGTGTATGAGGGTTCAACTCTCAGTGGGCAGCTTGAAGATTCTTTATATGGGTGGCTTTCAGATGCTTAATGGAGTTGATTTTTTCTTTCCTCCCGAATATATTTAGTTTCTTCGATAGGAAGTGGCCCGAAGTTTGTTATTTCCAGGACATTTGAGATTAAATTTTGTTGAGAAATATTTTCCTTGAATTATTGGCTATTGCAGATGATAAGAAGGCATTTTGGATTTGTAAAAAATTACATGTGGTGGTCTCTTAAGTGTTCTATTCTGGAATTAGCAATTTTCAGAGCAGACATGGTTATTGCTTGCATGATGGGGTCTTTGGAATCTTCTTTTGACCTTCTATATACTCCTAAAAAGATGAAAGGATTGGGTGAGATAAAAAACAATGTGGTGGTTATCTGAGAAAAAGGGGTTATTATCTTGAGAATTTGGTTCCGTGCATTAAGAGGTAATTTAGGGGATGTTTTCCAAAAACAAGTGCATGTGTCTATGGGTTCTGGCTAAGGCATCTTTTTTAGTTAGAATACAGCTTTATGAAGTTTCTGATGGTGGATAATCTCATAAGGAGAGGGCAGATTATTTTGGGCTGCTATTATGTACAAGAAAAATGATAAATCTGTGGATATTGATTGCTTTTTGCATTATCAACAATGTGGTTTTTGTTCTACCTGTGTTTGGGAGCGATGGGGTTACATGGAAACCAGTAATTGAAATGCTTATTGATAGGAGGGACGCATAGTTCAGGTGCAGCATGGAGGACGGTTTTTATTGTTTGTTATGTAAACTGATTGTCGTTTCTCTAGTTATTTTCTGATAAAATATGACGTTTTATTTAACTTCTTGAACGGTTTTGTTCAATATTGAATATTTAATAAACTTAGCTTGGTTATGAGAATTCTTGTTGCACACACGCGCGTGGTCTATTGTAAGTTTGGAAACTGAATGCTCATCTACCACTGCATGTTCAGTTGAGGATGTTTGTCAGAGATATCCAAATGCCACTGAAGTGAACATATATGGTGCTCCTGCTATCCATTTACTTGTCATGAAAGCAGTCTCTTTGTTGAGGTAACTGTTTTGATGAACTTAAAAATAGTTTTCTGGTTAAGTGAACATTGGTGTCTTGGCTATTTGTTTATCTATATCTTTGTTTTTTGATTGTCAGAAATCTCGAAGCTTTAACTTTGGGGAGAGGTCAACTAGGGGATGCTTTTTTTCATGCCTTAGCAGATTGCAGTATGTTGAAGAGTTTGAATGTCAATGATGCTACGCTTGGTAATGGTGTCCAGGAGATACCCATAAACCATGATCAATTGCGTCGTCTTGAAATAACAAAGTGCCGAGTGATGCGTGTATCCATCAGGTGAAGCATTGTCGTGTTTCTGTAACCTATCTTTTCCTCTCTATCTTGTGAACTTTTGTGCTAAAATATGATCTTCCATAGGTGTCCACAACTCGAACATCTGTCCTTGAAACGCAGTAACATGGCTCAGGCGGTGCTTAATTGTCCACTTCTGCATCTCCTCGACATAGCCTCTTGCCACAAGCTCTCAGATGCAGCAATTCGTTTAGCAGCAACTTCATGCCCTCAACTAGAATCTTTAGATATGTCGAATTGTTCATGTGTGAGCGATGAGTCACTACGTGAGATTGCCCTTAGTTGTGCTAATCTTCGCATTCTCAATTCATCGTACTGCCCCAACATATCACTTGAGGTCAGTTTTTGTATTTTAATCGTCTATTGTTTTTTTTTGTGGTAAATGGAAATACTTTATTTGACACTCGTCCTTGTTTTTGCCTTTCGAAGTCTGTTAGGCTTCCAATGTTAACAGTTCTTCAGCTGCACAGCTGTGAGGGTATCACTTCAGCTTCAATGGCCGCAATATCTCATAGTTATATGTTGGAGGTTTGAATACTCGTGCTTTATTGTTGGAGTTTCCTGGATGACTCTGTAGCCTCTAGTCATTGCATTCAACTTGTCAGAACTGATGTGAACTATTCTCCAGGTTCTGGAGCTTGATAATTGCAACCTATTGACTTCAGTTTCCTTGGAGCTTCCTCGCTTGCAGAATATAAGACTAGTACATTGTCGCAAGTATACTTTTCTGCTCCATCTAATTTATCTTTTATCCCTTCCCAGCCCAAACGATTGCCTTAATATTTTGGCTAGCAGCACTTTTTTCCCCCTTCTCCTTTTGTCTTTAACTTATCAGCTTCTGTATTCTACAGATTTGCTGACTTGAATTTGCGAGCAATGATGCTATCATCAATAATGGTGTCCAACTGTGCTGCTCTCCACCGAATTAACATTACTTCAAATTCTCTTCAAGTATGTCCCTTGTAAATGAGTCATTAGATCTATTTCTTGTCCATTCTTTATTCTATATTCATTGATAGAATACTGAGTTGTTTTACGGACATGCAGAAATTGTCGCTGCAGAAGCAGGAAAACTTGACATCACTGGCATTGCAATGCCAGTGTCTGCAAGAAGTGGACCTTACAGATTGTGAATCTTTGACAAATTCTGTTTGTGAAGTTTTTAGTGATGGTGGTGGATGCCCTATGCTAAAGTCTTTGGTTCTCGACAATTGTGAGGTTTGTGAGTTTGGTTATTCATTTATTGGTTTACTGATTTTTTTAAAGTGCATGCATGATATGTGTTTGTAACTTCAAGATGTTCATGATATTCTTTTTGTCACAATGACTTCTCTTTAGAAAAGTTACCTATGTGAAGATAATGATCTTGATGGTATTACTGTTCTATGTGTTTGATGTATTCAAAAAGCTTTCCATGTCGAAGAATTGGGTTCTGGTTGTTTTTTTTTTTGTAACTTGTGATTTAAATGGGGAAAGTGTGAGGAACCTTGCTCTTATGATGGGAAGCATTGTTACATCAAGAATGAGAAAGGGTTATAAGTGGGAGAGATCTGAAGATTGGGTGGATAAAAGAGGCATTGAACATTTAGTAGATTTTGGTTTGTGTGGCATTCTAGGTTTCTTATTGATTAATTGTGAGACTGTAATTACTTGTTATTCTTACTTGGCCAGGGCTTGACGGTGGTGCGGTTCTGTAGTACTTCTTTAGTCAGTCTATCTCTTGTTGGTTGCCGTGCTATCACAGCTCTTGAACTCAAATGTCCCATTCTTGAGAAAGTTTGTTTAGATGGCTGCGATCATATTGAAAGTGCGTCATTTGTTCCAGTAAGTGAGAATGATTGCTTAGTTTCCTTTGTTGCTCAAGTACTTGTGATAAATTTCTGGGGTTGTACCTTCAAGCTATGTTAGGCAAGTAAGATTAGATTGGACTGGAATCGATTCGATTGGATTAGACTAGATTATATAATAATGTCTTATGTTTGGTACAATATTGGATTAGACTATGTTATATTAGATGTGAATGAAATTAAATGGCATTTAAATTGACATTTTAATATAAATATGAACTATTCATGAATATTTAATAATAAAATAATTATTAAAATTAATTTAAAAGATAATTAATAAAAAATTAAATATACAGAAAATTGGTTATTAGGTTGTCATAATTATAATAAACAAATATAAATTAGATTTGATTAAATTAATTAAGTTAAAAACTACTTAAATATTTAATTTAATTTTTTATTACATATTTTAAATATATTTTATTTTATCAAAAAGTTAGCAAATAATATACATAAAAGCAACCAATTACTGGTATTAATAATTTTCATGATTAATTTTAATATAGTGAATATTAAATCAAATATTGCATTAGATATACAAGTAATAGTTAATTAAATAGATGTTTGTTTTTAAAATTAATCCTAAGTAAACCCATGTGTAAATCGGGATTCCTAATCCCATGATTTTAGGACTGAATTCAAATTTAGTCCCCTAATCTAATTCAAAGTGAAGCTTGCAAAACATAGGTTAAATGATTCAAATTCCAAAATTAATCCAATCCTAAACTTAATCCTAGCTCTCAAACATAGCCTCAGTTTGAAGTTTAATCCTTTATGTTGTGACTGGTGTATGATTTAAATATTTTATTGCTCCAATCACTCCATTTATGATTCTCTAAACCCCTATCTTTTGTTCAGGTCGCTCTTCAGTCTCTCAACCTGGGAATATGCCCCAAGTTGAGCACACTCGGTATTGAAGCACTGCATATGGTGGTGCTTGAGTTGAAAGGGTGTGGTGTCTTATCTGACGCGTACATCAATTGTCCTCTTTTAACATCACTTGATGCTTCCTTTTGCAGGTGTGTCGCGTCACTATTTTTTTAGCATCCTTTTGTCCGTTCTATGTCTGACATCTTGTTTATTTTTATGTGCAGTCAACTCAAGGATGACTGCTTGTCTGCAACTACTACTTCATGCCCACTGATTGAGTCATTAATATTGATGTCTTGCCAGTCTATTGGTCCTGATGGACTTTACTCCTTGCGGTCGCTTCAAAATTTGACAATGCTTGATTTATCATACACTTTCTTGACGAATTTGGAGCCTGTTTTTGAGTCTTGTTTGCAACTAAAGGTAGTTTTAGTTTCGATTATGCATAATTGTACTACCTATACTCGGTGTGCTATTTCATATTATATCACCAATGTTTCTTGTGCAATACATTTTCTAGAGAATGGTACTTAGTTATCTTGCCTATGTTGAAGATTCTATGTTTCTTGCTCTGCCCTTTGCTTGGTTTTTATCTCTCTAATCTTTCTTTTCTTCTTCAAGGTGTTGAAATTACAAGCTTGCAAGTATCTCACTAACACGTCATTGGAGTCTCTTTACAAGAAAGGTTCTCTGCCAGCTCTCCAGGAATTAGACTTGTCTTATGGGACTCTTTGTCAGTCAGCTATAGAGGAGCTTCTTGCTTACTGTACACACCTCACTCATGTTAGCTTGAATGGTTGTGGCAATATGCATGACCTGAATTGGGGTGCTAGTGGCTGTCAGCCTTTTGAGTCACCCTCTGTATATAACTCCTGTGGAATTTTTCCTCATGAGAACATTCATGAGTCAATTGACCAGCCCAACCGCCTACTGCAGAATCTCAACTGTGTCGGTTGTCCGAATATTAGGAAAGTTTTCATCCCACCCCAGGCCCGCTGTTTTCACTTGTCATCTTTAAATCTATCTCTATCTGCCAACTTGAAGGAAGTTGATGTTGCTTGTTTCAATTTGTGCTTTCTTAATTTGAGGTATGCACATTGTTTCTCTTGATTTGTTTGAGGCTATTTTTCATTTCTGAGCTCTTTGGTATGCTAATAATTTTAAGTTTCTGTGTTCAGCAATTGCTGCTCTTTGGAAACATTGAAGCTTGATTGCCCAAAATTGACTAGTCTATTTCTTCAGGTATGCCAAATTGCCTTCAGTTATGGAAATAATTTATTTTTCTTTTTTTGGACTTCTTGAGTTCCTGCAGATGTATAATATTGCTTAGCTGCTTGAATAACATTTATATATGCTGAATCATTAGTTTAGCGTCCGCGCGCGCCCCCCCCCCCCCCCCCCCCCCCCCCCCCCCACCAAAAACCAGTATCCATTGGCTGGTTTGCTGCTCATGAAAATATTGTTGAATTTTGCAAAGTTGTCTCTGATGGATCTTGCACTATCATACTAGATGATCTACTCTAGTTTTGTCTCTTGGGGCTTTAGTACCTGTTTGGTATGACTTATTTAATGGTCATAAATGCTTTTTTAATCCCATAAGCTCTTATTAAAATTTTTGTTGTTGTTTTGCCTCTACTAGCAAAAGCTCAAACTTTGGGCTTTTGAGAGTAGATGTTGAAAAGTTTTTTTTAAATGTTAAAATATCTAAAATATCCTCTACTTATTTGATAATTTCATTTTATTCTTTTCATAACAGGACTTTAAAAAACTTCTATAATTTTATAATTTTTAATAAAAATTCTTATTGACAACTAAACAATTAAATTTTTTTGGATAAAAGCTCTACTAACAAAAGTTCTAATTAAATAAGTTTTACTTGAAAAACTATACTAAACAGAGTCTTAGCTACTTCAAAAATTATCAAGGAATTTATTGTTTTAGTTCATTTACTTTTTGTTACTTGGGCCAGATATGGATTTGTATGCTATATATTCTTCTTGTGTCTCTGTTTTGTTGTCAGCTTTTTCTCTTCACATGGAAGTGGCATGCCCTGTTTTCCAGTTACTGTCAAAATGTTGCATTATCATTAATATTTTTTAACATTCGTTGCAATTCAGTGTAGTGAATACCACCCTGCTGCACCCATCTAACACTGTTTGCTATTTTCTTGCCTTGATTAGTCCTGTAACATTGATGAAGAAGGGGTTGAAAGTGCAATCACTCAGTGTGGCATGCTTGAGACTCTGGATGTCCGGTTTTGTCCAAAGGTGAGTACCCCCGTACTGTTTACTTCGCTTGCAATGGTGATATCTATCAGTTAATGTTTGTTGTCTACTACTGAAAATGCATGGGTCTGTGTCTGTTTCATTTGTTGCCCTTTTTCTTTCAATTTTTTTTCTCAAAAAGTGGAAAATTATATCTGAAATAAAAATTTGTTATCTTTCTTTTCTTCTATTTTTTCCTTTAAAAATGGAAAATTGTATCTGAAATAACAATATTCCTTATTTTTTTTCTTCTTGTCTGCAACAGATATGCTCAACGAGCATGGGCAGCTTACGTGCAGCGTGCCCTAGTTTGAAGCGCATCTTCAGCAGCCTGACCACTTCATGATACAACAGAAAATTTTGCTCTTTGTTTTTTTAAAAATTATCGTTGGCTTAAGTGGTTATTTTCTTTCTGCGGGGTATTCTTGCCATTATCTGCTTTTAATGTCATTGTAAATGGTCATCTTTCACGCCAGTTTTTGTTTGGGTATATTTTTATTTGTACCTGATGTGGCTGTCTTTGTGTAACAACACAATAAAATGCTGTTTCTATGTTAATTTATCATTGTTTGTTTTAATCTTTCTGTCTTCACCTTTACGCATTCCTCATTGCTAAACTTATATTTAGTTTTTATGTTTCTTGCTCATTTATAAGTTAAAAGTTCTAACGGTTTATCTGGTTGGTAACATCTTAAATTTGAGATATTGGTGTCCTTTTTATTTATAAAATCCCAATTGGACTCCTGATCCGAGTTTCTGCATTTTACGATCATAATTGTCAAGAGTATATAAACATGTGCATAAAATTACTATTACCAATACATGCATTACAAGATCCTAAGAATCTCATTATTCAATACACAAGCAAAGAAAGTGGACTATCATCCATGATGGCAGATCAGTGAGAATACCATTCATTCTAAACCAAGATGAATATGAATTGCAATCACAAAGCATCATTTCAAGTAAGAAAAATCCACAGAATACAACGGGAGGGGAAGACATGAAAGTGCATAAAATTCATAATATTGATTCCAACTGTTTGATTTCTGGGTCTGAAACTTGAGCTTCTGTGTCGTCATCTGCACTTCTATATGCATCAGCTACGGCCTTTCCTTTAGTTAACACATCAGCAGGGACAGTCTGGAGAAGGCTGCGGGGGGAAGCTTATTATACAAAATGAAGCCTACTTGACTTGCTTTAATAAGAATAAATTTTCAATAGCTAACAGAAAATAACTGACAATAATATGAAACTTAATTTATTTATAATCTTTCGCTATTTTGGGTTTGCAAACAATATCATTGAAACAAGCTTCTACAGAAGTACAAGCTAAGTGTTACCTGTCCAGTGCATTAAGAGCAGTATCAATCTTGGCCTTCATTGTTTTGATAGAGGTTTTGCCTTCATTTCTTGAAGCACGCAGAAACAAAGAATCAAGATCTTCCAAGGCTCTTCAAAATAGGTAAATAAATTGGGTCAATAGGAGTTTAACTCTCTTGTTGCAGAACTTGTAATTTGTAACAGTATGTTAATATTGGCTACAGGGACTTGTCTTTTCCCATATCCCACACAAAATCTGAGGTGTTTCTAACATTACGGTATCTTTTCCATAGAATCTAAATGGTACCTAAATATCAACTGCCTGGACAGATTATCGAAATGCTATCATGCTAGCTGGCTGAACCCTCTAAATCCTCAAACAAGCCGTAGCTTGTGACACTAGGCCACACCCATTCAGTAATGAGTGTTACCCCACAGACAACCATGAGGTTATTTTCTAGGTAAATAGCTCCTAAGATGCGCAATTGGGAATACTTTAGTACAGAGCAAATCATGAATCCACTGAATAAAAAAAACTGCACATATCTCCAAATATCAAGGGCCTCAAAATTAGCAGTGAGGTTGTGATGAATTTATATACCTGAGACATTGATCAACATCATCGGAAGCCGTTTTACCATTTCCAGCATCTGAAGCATATTGTGCTACCTGAAGTTCCGAAGAAAATTTCCAAACCTCAGGAACTCATTTACTCAAATACTGCTGTAAAGGAAACTGAAATGTGAACGCAGAGTGATGCTTTGGTCATTTGATTCCAACATAGCCTTAAAGATGAAAATAACCATAATATAACCACAAAAAGAAATTTTTAAAGGTCATGAAAAGAATGCACTAATAATAGATGGCTTCATGTGCTCATAGTTTATTTTGAAAAGATTGAAGAAGTGTTGTTTTTCAATTATTTCAGTATACGGTATTCCCTAAGCTGAGAGCTTGAGACAATGAAAGAGTTTCATTCAAGGAGTATGGAGGTGGAAATAGTTCAGAAGACACGTGGAAATATGAAAGTTTTCAACTTCACTAGAAAGCTTCAACTTACTGCTCGGATATTTACACGTAGAGAAGCAGCTGGACCAGAACGTAGTAGAGACCGGCAGTTAGCATATTCTGGTTTATCAACATCCAAAGTTTTCTCTATAATAGAGAAAAGATAAAATATAAGTACTACACCACTCTATATTCTCACTCTGTGTGTGCTAGTGTCCAGATGTCAGTTGAAACCACGTTTCTTGTGTAAACCAGCATTTTGAAGGAACAGACTAGAAGTCGATATATTAAAATGATAACAAATCATGCAGAGCAACAACAAGATTTTAGAAGTGGGTTGCTGAAGAGAGATATAATAAACATGATAAGAACTCATCTTAAGTGCATCAACACCGAGCACAAACATCTGAGTGAAGTGGGTTTCATTTCTCTCAACATCAACCTTGGAAGGGGTATTAATTCATTTGGGCTGGGTGAGTTAAGAAGCTATGAGGTAATTGAAAAAAGTGGGGGCAAAAAAAAAAAAAAAAAAAAAATTTATGTCACTTGATGGCGATAATATGAAGTCAAACTATATCAACCAATTCATAAACAAAAGGAAACCCAAAATCGATTTCTAGTTTCTAGAAGTATTCTACTCCAAACAACACGAAAAGTAATCCAACTTAAGCAAGTATGAACTCATCCTCAATTATTTCTTCAAATTGTGCAACCAAAATATTCATTTTGATCATTAACCTGGCTGAAGATCTGAATAAGAAATCGTGTCCTCACAGATTCTCATGGGTCAGCGAAGTCAGCATCATAGATACTCAAGAAATCAATCAACAGAAAAAGATGCGATACACTACCAACCAATAGTAAGAAATGAAAGAAGGTAGTGAACATGTCACATTCAATTATAAGTCGTAATTACAGAGTGGGAGAAACATAGGATAGAATCAACACGGAAAGCAATTACCTAAGTCCTTAATCTGTAACTGTGTCAATATAACAGGGGGTATATAAACCTCTAAAGGATCAAGCTTTTTCCTGTAAAATATACAAACACAATAACATAACATTAGTTGTAATACAAAATCTTGGCCACAAACGATTGGTCTGAGACCACGCAAAAGCAAAATCTTACTTTTTAACATATTTATCCCAAAGGCTGCCCGCTGTAGCATCTGCATAGACAAAAACACACATAAATCTAATCAATCAACTATTCAAGTCACAACCATCTTAACTTAGTTATTGATACCATAAGCTCCTACTAGAAAGTAGAATCACAATGCGATAATATTAAGCTTACTGTTACTGATGTGGCATACAATTGTAATAAAAACGAAAAATGATAGCTAAGGAATAAAATAATGACCAAGACAAAAAAATCATTTGATCCAAACGGAATGAGGCCTACTGTTGGTGTTGGGAAGGAAGAGCAACTGTGAAAGGGCGAGAGAGAAGGAGACCAATCGTCGTCGGCTTTCCCGCCAGTTGGAGGGGGACAGTGCGCACCTCACTCGTTGCGACCTGTTCGTTTTCGTCGTGCAATTCGGGGAAAGATAGCGGGGGATGGTTGAGTAAGTACAGGGGCTAGTGCTAAAGTGCGCAGGGGCGTTAAGTGTCGCCATTCCGACAGACGCCAATGAGAGAGCTCTGAAACCAAAGCTTATCCGGTTGCTTCTCGTTCTATTCTGTCTGTCTTAGCGCCCGAAGAGGTAAGCGGCTACGAAATTACACATTTACCCCGTTGGAAGAACAAAACATTATTATTGTCTAATGCAAAATGAATAGAGCATTGAAATGTGCTACTCTACGAAGCAAAGCCTCTTAGTTAACCTTGTGTCACCGCCACGTGTATTTTCTCGCATGTGTACAATATTGCCCTTGCTGACTTGTGCGGTGTTGACATCTAATAACGAAGGGGTGTGTCTCTCCGTGAATAATTTTGAATTTTATTGAAGTATTTCTGGCGGTTAACGTGTCATTATCAATACAAGGGTATAACAGTAACTGCAGAAGGAGCGCGTGCCTTGGGGACAAACCCGAGAAACCGGTCGGTGGCAAATGGCAATGTCGGCAATTACTAATATCCAAGAATAATCAATAATAACAAAAATAAAAACAAATTTAACAGTTGTAAAGCAACCGAACCGCATTGAAGCGGACATTTCACTGGCTTCGCAGTTCAGTTGCTGCTTCGTCTTCTCCGATCCCTTTAGAATCTCTGCAACTTTTGGAATTCTGCTGAATTTCAAAATAAACTAAAAGAAGAGGAAGCAAGCAACAATGGCGGCCACGGCCTTATTGTTCATTTTAGCTCCATTGCTTTTAGTATCTGCTAATACTCAAAGTAAGCCTCTCCTTCCTCACTTTGATTAACAATGTTCGCTTGATCTGTCTGGAATTAAATCTCTGCCTTTGTTTTTGAAATGCAGCTGGTACTCCGGTTTTAGATAATTGCTTAAAGTCTCTGCATTCTTTATTTTTTAGATTGTGTGTTCAGATTTTAGCAGATATCTTACTCTCTAATAACTAATTTTACCACCTTATTCTTTTTTTCATTTATGATTTTTGACTTGCTGAGAGATTTGAGTTGAATCTTAGATTTGTCCCTTTTGTTGTTCAGGGAATAGAAATAGAGAAGGGGGAAAATAGAAAGTCAACCTGATTTAGCTTTTAAGGCTCTGTTTGAGATTTGAGAAGTTGTGGCTTTTAGTACTTACATGGCTACTGTGGAATGAAAGTAAAGATGAGAAGTTGTCAGACATTTTAGCTTGCTGTGCTTTCAAAACTAAAATTAAGCAGAAGCACAAAAATTACAAACATACCCTAAATATGTTGATTCAATTGAGCTTTGGACTTTGGTGATTAAAACAGTGAAGGCATGAAATCTATGATTAGTTTAACTCAAGAAGTAAGTGAAGGAGGGTAGAAGGTGCAAATTTGATGCATTTCGTTTAAAATGATGAGAGGGAGGAAAAGGTATAAAGATTTGAATGTGTGTTTGTGATGATAAGTTCAAAAGGAAAATCTTGATCATGGTAATTTTTTAAGGAAGGATTTAATGACCACTTCTTGATTAAGCAAGATACACAACTAAAGAAAAAGAAGAAATAAGCCCCTGGAGGTGGCCTTGAATACACTCTGTGCTCGTGGTCATATGAGTTCTTGTAATTATAGATGGCAAGCGTTAATGTTTAGCTGTGAGGTTTCTCATCCCCATCCAAACCTTTAAAAAAGAAAAAGAGAGAGAGAGAGAGAGAGATAAGAAGATGGATCATTTGTTTCGTTCTTTGCTATTACTATTCATTACTACAAAAATTATAAAACCGCAAAGCAAATCAACAAACAACCACTATTGTTGGTTTGTGGTCTTTCCCAACAACTATCTTTTGCTAGTCGCTAATCGCCATTTTAATAGCAAGTTTCTTGGGTACTAATGCAAAAGTCAAGGTCCACAAGAATTGTGGTTAATGAAATTTTGTTTGTTTTAGAAAGTTAGAAGAAAGAGATACTACCAGGACAGTTGAAGCATCATTTGCATTGTAATTTGTATCAAGATCCCCCACTGTTTTGTTCTGCGTAGCAGGAAGTTCAATGGACCACCTTAGGTTCATTGAGTTAGTGTTTTGTTTGCATCCAGCTCCATTTGGGTATTGCACTGATCCACTTAGTACACGACAAGCTAGGGTTCAGTTTCCATGATCAGGTTAGGAACTTTGCAATCCTAAAAAGGGTTACTATTGACAGAATAATTCCTAGTGTGAAAACAGAATGTAATAAAATGAGGGAAGTTTGAAAGTGTGGTCTTCTGAATGGATGGATGCCCAGGAGGGTGCTGGTTTTGTTATAATTTCTAGAATCATTGCTCTATGTATTTATGTTTTCAATAATAAGTTGATGGCGTGTAACCATTTATCCCCAGTCCAATATCGCAGGACAGCACAACCCTATTATTTTTCTATCTTTTTGCTGGTCACATTCTCATCTATGACATTATGAATAACAAATACAGTAAAAGTAACTAACAACCCTGCGGATGAGTTGGTGGCTGTGCTGAACAGCAACAGAACTGCACACAAGGAATCATCGCTCCATGATAACCCGGGCCTGGCCTGCATAGCTTTGCAGTACATAAAAGCATATGAAGGTCATTGCGATGATGTGGGCGGTCCAAAGGCCAAAAGACCTGCTGATTCTGAGTTTGCCGACACATTTGCTCCCAATTGCGGTGTTCTTTCCTCGTCCCTCGCTCAAATCACTGGACGTTTGCTAGGCTGCCAGTCCCGATATGTTCATGCTTCTGAAGCTTTTTCAGATATCTTGATGAAAAATGAAAAGAGCTTAGATATTCTATACAGTAAGAACCATACTGAAGTCGGGGCTGCTGTGAGTGGCACTGACGGCGGGGCTCCCTATTTCTGGTGTGTCCTGTTCAGCAATGGCAAGCACAATTCCAGCTTTGTTTTTGAGGATGGCGTCGCTAAAATATCAAAGCCGGGATGTTTCAGTGGCGCTAATGATGAATGCAGTGCTGCAGTTGGTTTGTCTCAGCCCCATAGTTTGTGGCCGTATGCCATTATATCTTTGATTGCAGTTTCTTATGCATTTGGTCTCTGATCGTGCTGCCAATAGCCTCTTTAAATTGTTGTCCACTTGTGTTTTTTTTTTTTTTTTTTCGGTGTCTTTTGTTCTATCGTATTCCTTTTCTCGGCCTCTGTAATTTTTTTGTTTGTTTTTTCAATTGACTGTTGAATATGAAATTCACGCAATTCTTTTCTTTTGTATTAGTTCCTCCGGTGACAATTTTTGTTTTCTGAGATTATTCTGTGCATTTTTTAAAAAGTAATAAATGATGTCTTTAAAATATTTTAATCAATAATGCTCATTATAACAAAATCTTAAAATAAATTCTCGATTCTCAAATTTATAATTTAGGAAGGAAAATATCATTTTAGAGTAGAGCACAGATCCAACCTGTTTCTATGATAGAGTAAAGGTAAAACCTATTTAAAGTAATAAAGTTTGTATGAGTTTAACAATGTTATTTTGGAGGAGGTTATTAAACTATACATCTGGTACCATAACACTTATTATTAATTTTTATTACACTTTTTAAACTAATCACCACATACCCAATAAAGCACTATATAAATAATTTCATCATGTGAGCTGGCTTTAACCTCATGTATCTTGTACGATCTTAATTTTAATTATATTTACTTGATAACTGGCAATTGTATTTTTAATTACTCATACAAATTCAAATTCAAGGAAAGTTTAGGCTTTGTTCATACTTGTCCGCCACGGTATCTTTAAAAAGAATTTGAGTGAAATTAGGAAAAGTATAAAATCCAATTGACTATAGTTTGACTTTTAACGCGGGAACCCAATAGGAAAGGCTTTATTCTCTCTCCAAATCTAATAAAATCACTTTGGTTTGGTTTTGGCAGCCCAGCCAATTATCTTATAATGTAATGCGATTTTTGCAATAAATATTCGTAAATATGGCAGTATTGAAGTTGAACCAACAAACCAAATATCGTATATTATTTCTTACTCCAAGAATAAAAACTCAAGCTTTCAACCCTGCGTTTAATTCATTTTCTCCTAATCCCTCCATCATCAACATGGCTCGGACTCAAAACCCTGCATCTGCTTCTTCTGATGAGACAGAGAAGCCAAAACTTGTTATTGATCTCAATTACCCGCCAGCGCCAGCGGCAGATGATGGTGATGATGATGATGATGATGAGATTGTCAAAGAAAACAATAATAAAGAAAGTGCTGCAAAAGGCTTGCGGGGTTTTGAAGTGGGAAGCCGTTCTTCTGTGAGTAAAAGGAGTAGAAGATTCACTGAAGAAGAGAAAGGAAAGAAAATAATTGTTGTCGTCGTTGATGATGATGATGATGATGAAGAAGCTTTGCTGAGGCTCCGATTGGGACCAGCACCTGCCGTAAAACCTGACGAGCACAAGGCTCTGCTTCAAGCTTCAACTTCTTGCGTCATGTTTCGTGCACTAATTAGAAGATGAATAGAATATATATTACATGTAATAAGCCTGATAAATAATGTTTAATTTGCTGATTATTTATTTTTCCAAATTGGCTGATTACTTCATTTTCTCCAGCTATTTCATTGCATAAGTGAATCTCATAGTTAGGCACCCTTTCGTATTATTATATTTATTTTACCTTTTTTTCTTTTAAGCAAATTTTGACGGAAATTTTATTGATACGGACGTAATGAGCCTTTAAACTCACGAGATGAGCATCAACCAAGAGATAGCTAAATAATGTAACGCATGCTTGCAACTAAAAATTAAAAAAGAAAAACGAAATTAAGTGCCTAGAAGACTTCCCAATAGCTGGCGTGATAATTGGACTCAATGGACTTTATAATGTAATATGAACCCATCAACTACATTGTTATTATAAATGTTTGAGATAATTCGGCATCTATTCACCTCATGTTTTAGGATAAGAGTTCGAGTTTTCATAAGAATATGAAATATTTATTTATTTATTATTTTAAATTTTAAATTATAATTCATCAATTTTGTTACAATCAAGTGGATACATTGGACCCGACTTCAAGTCGCAATAGAGTTTTTGAGCTATGTTTATTAATATTTACCTTGAATTCTCCAATATATATATATATTAAAAAAAATTTACTTTAGCTTTTGATCATGTATTCAATTCTTCGTGAATTATCTACTTATTCACACAATCTCACGGCAGGGATTACAAGGTAAACTAATATTCACCGTGACGTGGCGCGCATATGAAAGAAGCTGGATTACGCTCAAGAAAGATTTATTCGGAATTTGTTTATTTAATTTTATTTAGTTCAAGTAATACCTTAAGCAACAAACCCAGCAATATTCAGTTTTTTTTAGCGGGAAGTACATAACTTCCGGAGCACGGAAAAAGCGTGAGGTAAACTGAGGAGGGATTTCGGATTAGGTGAAGATTATGAAAATGGATTTTCCCAAGAAAACTGTTTCGCGGGAAAATGATGAGAATCTTGGAGGCAGTGAATTGAGCGACGATAATAAAAACGAGGAAATGGGTCAGAGAAGGCCTGGAACATTGAATCTTAATTTGAATAATCCACCAGATGAGCGTCATAGTAAATTAGGGTTTCAGTCGGGGGCTAATTTTCCCGAGGAACAAACAGAAAATGAGGAAAAAGACTACGCGGTTCACTGCGTAGAAGCCTATTTCAAAGGTATGGAGACACTCTCAGATGAAGAAAGCGAAGAAGGAAGTGGTTCTTCAAGTAAAAGAAAGAGATACTCAACTGAGGAAAAGGGTGAGGCCAAAATCGAAAACGAAAGTTCACCAACTGAAATAATATTTGACATTGAAGACGATTTAGCGTTATTGAATTTGACGACGTTGAGCTTAGTTGCAACTAATGAGGAGTCAGATTCTAATCTTCAGAAAGAAGGTACCCAGATGAATGAATTTCAAAGAGCAAGGGAGTGGAGGGAGAGACGGTTAAGGGAAGCAAAAAGAAGGCATTATGAGGTTGCAAGATATTGTGCTCGCAGGCTTGCACATCCTCAAGAAGATGACTCATTCAACAAAGGAAACAAGAAGGGGGTGTTAAAAGAAGCTGAAGACGAATCACAAGATTTTGGGGGTGGTCCTTTTTATGAAGCAATGGTGATGATCAAGAAGAGGAATTTGGTGCAAGAATTGAAATGGATGCCTGCTAAGAATAAGGTCGAGGTGAGGCAATGTGGTGTTCCTTCATTGATGGATCTTAGTCTGAAAATTCTTGCAAGGAATGCAGAGGCGATTGTGTCATTAGAACTTGTTCCGGATTTTTTGAGGCATAAGCTTAGTCAGATTGTTCGGAAGAAAGGGAAAATGAATGCTCACTTTCTTGAGCTCCTTGCAAGTGGCTCCCCTACTGAGATACGTTTGAATGACTGTTCCGAGATCAATACAGACGATTTCACCAGAATCTTTGGTGCTTGCGACAAAAAGAACTTGATTGTGAGTGATTTTTACTCATTACTTCAACGTGTATTACATTACTTTTCTTTTTTATTTTTCCCTTAAGAACCAAGGACAGTGTTGGCCATCATTCTTGAAACTCTACGATAGATGATTAATAAACTATTACAAAAGGTTCGTGCGAAGCCCCAGGAGTTTGCTTTTGTAAATTTGACTTCGGTGATAAATTTTGAAATATATAAAAGAAAGAATCGTTGCTAGCATGACTGCTTGTGCATTATTTCAATTGAAACATTGGCTTCAGCTTCCAGCTTTATTAGTGTGTGAATGTATCGAGAATGATTCAAACTCAATAAACCTGCATCATCATTTGCTAAGAGATGCGCTTTTGAACACTGGTGGATGATTTTTCTGAGCTTAAATTTTTTTTAGTTAAATCCTGTTTGTTAATTGTTTTTTTAATGTTTCCCTGGGTTCTTGATGCAGGTGCTACAACTTGACCTTTGTGGACGGATTCTGACAGAAAATGTCATTATAAACACCATTGTCACGCAAAACTTTAGCCTTCCTGCCCTTACCACCATATCTCTGACCGGTGCATATCAATTGACTGATTTTGGGCTAAGCAAGCTTGCCAGATCTGCCTCTGCACTACAGTCGGTAAATCTAAGCCAGTGCTCCCTTCTCACAAATGAAGGCATCAATCTTCTAGTTAAACATTTGAAATCTACTTTGAGAGTGCTGTATATAGATCATTGCCAAAACATTTATGCCGTGTCTATGTTACCTGCACTGAGGAAACTCAATTGTCTGGAAGTGTTGTCGGTTGCCGGAATTGAGACGGTTGATGATTATTTTGTCACTGAAATTGTCAGAGCACATTGCTTAAATATGAGACAGCTTGTTTTAGCAAACTGTGGGTGAGTCCTGCTTACTCTACTCATAGCAGCTTTGCCTTCGGTATATTTCTACTTTTTCATAAAGGTGCCTGTGGATGGATGCAGGCAATTGACTGATAGAGCTCTTAAGTTCGTGGGAAAAAAATGTTCAAGATTATGCGCCCTTGATCTTTCTCACTTGGATAACCTAACAGATGCAACTGTGCAATATCTGGCTGACGGTTGCCGATCAATTTGCAGCCTTAAACTTTGCCGCAACAATTTCAGGTTGCCTTCCATATTCATTAGCACAATGATTTATTTCACTGTGGTTTTTTGTTCCATTTATGTCCCAAGCATTGGATTAATTTTTACTTCTCAACTATATGGTAGAAAGCATGTAGAATAGTAGCTCTCTTTGATTGTTGCAGTATCTATCATTCACATGTGCACTAAAGGAGATGGAACAGACTTGTGCGTCGGTTGGTTCATGTATATATGAATAGTTTGAGTAGCTTACAAGTTATGCATGGCATACATTGTGGCATGTTTGTAAGCCTAGAAATCAGTTGTTGAGGACCTTTAAGCACTAAACCTGGTTTGCTAATTTCATTAAACTAATAATCATCTCTCTTCTTTATCTAGTGGAACACTGGGAAAGCTAATACTAATATTAAAAATCTGCTTTCTAACTTTATACGATAGATGCCACTATTGAAATTTGAAATTTCTAATTACTGCAGTGACGAAGCCTTAGCTGCATTCCTCGAAGTCTCTGGAGATTCACTAACTGAACTTTCACTGAATCATGTCCGTGGGGTGAGACATTGACATTCATGATCTTATTTTGGTTTTTACTTTTTGTTTTCTAACTGAACCAAAAAAAAAAAAAAACATTTTCTTGCTCAATGAACCTGTAGAATAGGAGCCTATCTCTTAACTATATAACTAATGAGAACTTATGGCAGGTTGGCCTGAACACCGCCTTGTCACTAGCTAAATGTTCAAGGAACTTGTTAAGTCTGGATTTATCTTGGTGCCGCTTTATAAAAGATGAGGCACTAGGGTTTATTGTTGACAACTGCTCATTACTAAGGCTGCTCAAGCTCTTTGGATGTTCACAGGTATGCAAGTCCTAAACTTAGTTTTTACCTGCGAAAGAAGACCTGCTATTGACGCATTGTTCTCTCTAATGGGCACAGTACTACAATATTCAATCGCATATCTCCTGGCCACTTTTTGTAGGGAGTATTTGATGATTTTTGGTCTTGGCATTCAAAGGGCAGGGGACAGTTTTATAAAATCACTTGCATATCTCCTTGCTACTTGTTGTTAAAAGTGGAATTACCTGCAGTGAAACAGACTTACACATATTAATATATTATAGCTTCTCAATTAATCTCCTGTACTGTTACCAGTAACACAATGTACCTATGGTCTTCAGTTCTGGCACTACATCTGGGAATCATACAATAAATCCTATGTCTTTGTATGTTTATATGGTATTTCATTTCGTCTGGCGTTTTTCATGGCTTGATACATTATTAGAACCTTGTTTGTTGCTGTTCAACTATTCATATCATCATTAGATAAGATTTAATATTGAGGAATCAGGATGCTGATTTGGATCATATCCCTCTGACCCCAAACACTTATAATTAGCAACACAGTCTGGAATCCATAACAACACATTTGGATGCTTATTTTCGTATATTTTCTGTGTTTTTTTCCACAGATTACAAATGTGTTTCTGAATGGCCACTCAAACTCGATGGTGCAGATTATTGGATTGCCGTTGACACCCGCATTAAAGCATCTCCAACTGCTTGAACCACAACATACTCCATGATACTATTGACTATGATTGTTGATCAATCAAGATCGATCACTCTGACACTTGACTATAACTTGCCACTCCCAGTCCCCGGTGTAAAGGGAAAGCCATTTTTTATTTTCTCACGGCAAAACTTCATTTTTTGGCATATACAACACTGAAATGCAAAAGAACCCCTTGTATTTTGCTCAGCGATTCAAATAAGATATAGCGTCCAACTCTAGTCCCTTGCTCAACCCCATTAACCGGCTGATTCTTTTGATTACTTCTTTCATGGTATCCTTGTACAGGTGTGATGAATTAGAATATTAAATAGAATGGATGAAATTTTGAATAATTTCCATAATCAAATCAAATAGAAAGGATGGAATCCAGTGCTGTTATTTTTTTCTTCATTTTTGAGGTGATAAACTTTGCGAAGTTCAATTATATCTAATTCATCAGTTTATATTGAATTGTTAGTACTAGTGATGATAGGACTGAGGGCTGAAGGTGTAAGATGGTAGGCTGAAGCGAGTCTTATCACAAATTAAGAAAAATGGTAATGTGATTGCAGATGCTATGGCTAACCTTGGTCATTCTTTTCCCGCTCTGACATGGTGGCAACGGAGGGTCTCAGCTCCTCACAATATCAATCACCAGAAAGAAGTCATGAAGCTATGCTCTGTTCTAGTTATAAGCAACTCTTGCTCACTCTTTGCTTCTCACACCCATGACAAACAGAACCACAATTCTAACAAGAACTATCTGGCAAATTTTTATTTTTTTTAATTCGACTATCCAGCAATTTAAAATGCAAGGAAATTTTTTTTTTTTTTCGTAAGACAAAATTTAGAACTCAAGAAAAAGCTTGAATAATAATTACAAGGAAACAGAAGCTATCTTGACCTCTAAATTATCAACAGTTGAATCTATCTCCAACTCTAAACCGCTTGAAATGAAAACTTGTAACCCCAAAAGTATCTTGATAAGCCACTATATCATCTTCCTTTTCAAATTTCAGCCAAGCGTCTCAGTAGTTCATGGAAGCTTTACACTTTAAAACTAAAGCAAGAATTATAAGAATTATGATTATACCACCAGAAGAACCTCCAACTCTGTGTATCCAGTAAGGATCAAACCTCGAAAAGCTCTGATCAAAACAGAGTGACAAAGTGATGGCCAGAATCAATACCAAGAGCAACAGAGGCAACAAGAAAGTAAAATTGATTGGTTGTTCTTCAAGTTCCAAATCACTTTCTCGTCTCCGGTCAATATAGAGAGGTGAAAACACAGCCAAGACTGTCAAGATTATAGCCACCAACCTCCCATATGAGGAAGACCTCCTGATCCTGTATGTAGTTATTGGCTCCATTCTGGAAAACAATTCTCAGCAGAAACCAACCTTTATTGCAGTGAACTAAACCCAGAATTTATGCAGACATTTTGCTTTAACCAATCACATTACTGTTTATCCAATATTCCAATATCAGATGGCTGGAATCACTTGATCAAATATAAAAAAAGCACTCTTTTCTAACCCATAATGTCTAGGGGAATCCTTTGAGAAACTTTGAGATAATGTTTTGTGGAAAATCAAGAGTTGGCTGCTTCTTCATGAAGCTTTTAGTGTTTGATTGGATGGATGGGAATATTGCTGAGGAAGGATAGACTATTCTCCATCAGCTGAATAAATATTTGATTTGATGCTGGTTTTGTAATTGTCTGGAATCTGATGCTCCCTGCGTCTCATGAATTCTCCAAACGCTTTCATTATCATCATGTTCCATATATTTCTAACTGATTAGAAGAATATATGCCTAAAGTTACCTAATTTTTTAAAGAAAGTGACAACAGTAAGGCCATTCAATGTCACACGTAGTACCCACTAAAGTTAAACAACTTATGTGCATAAAATAATGGAGAAAAGAACACTGCTATAAATTAACACATTCCTTAGAAAAAGTATCATTCAATCAGGGAACAAGACCATTTGGTTTCGAGATAATGCAAGAATTCAGGACTTTCATTAATGTAGAAACAACAAATAAATTCGAACTGCAAAGTGATTCATCATTCCATCATATGTTTGGCAACAAATGCAGATGGTAATAGCCTCAATGATTCCAGAAAATTTTCTACATTTTTTCATACCCACTAGGTATGAAAAAGCAGAGTGCCGGGGTAACAGCCTAATCAGCACCATCAGAGCACTTTTCCTCTGTTGTTAGACAGCCTTCTTATCCATTTCTTTTGTGGTGTAGTAAGGTTAGTAGACACTGGAATGGGAGCAGGTGAAGCAGCCTGTTGACTAGCTAGTCCAGTAACTGGAAGTTCACAAGGAAGTGCAGCAGCAGCGCTAGTAATGGCATTCAGAACCAAGAATGCCAGAATCGGAGAGAGGTCCAATGTCCCTCCCAGCGGTGGGATAATTCCTCGAAATATGTTCAAGTACGGGTCACACAATGTGCTGAAGAAAAACATAACATAACGTTCTTATTATGAATGAATCATATCCAAACGAAGGGAAATTGAGCAATCAATTTATTTACCAAAAACTTTCTAACTGTACCTGAGAGGACTAACAATGGCAGGAGGAGAGTTAGGGAACCATGTCAAAACAAGCCTGACTATCAACAGGGTGTTATATATGTTGAGGAAACTCATGATTCCATTGGCCACCACCAGTCCTCCCACTGAGTCACCCGGCAAAACAGCAGCGAAGTTGTGATTCCCTAAAGGGTTCATCTTCACGTTGTTCCTGCAACGAACCTGTATGTGTATGCAGTAAACTTCTAAATTATTTCCCATAAAGCTCTTCAATCTAAGGTAAGATGAGAACTGGGTTACAAATTTCACTTTACCTGGTGGCAGAAACTGTGGAATTCGGTAGACAAAGAGAGGAATTTCTGGATAAGTGGGTTATGGGAGGCTAATGAGTTAAGAAATTTCGAAACTTTATCAGTGGTAGAAATAACAGAATTCTGAAGGTCCCGAATGATATTTGGTGATGCTACTGGAACCGTGTTTCTCGCCAACAATGGTTTAAAAAATGGCTGCACAAATGGTGTTTGTGAAAATGCCGAAGACAGTAGCATGCAACTTGAAACGATTTTCTTATCTCTACATTCCGCGTTCTCTGCGGACGACTCATTGGAAGCCATTTTTTTATTTTCCTGCACGGCTAAAGACACTGGAGCAAGAGTCTACAAGATAACGTACAAGATATGTTCGCGATTAGGAGAGAGATATTTTATCAGAAACGCAGCGTTTCGACATTTGAAAGAACTCGTAACATTTAGCCACTTGGCAGTGTGTGATTTGGTACAGCTTGCAGTCCCGCCGTCTTTCGGCCGCAAAAGCTATTGGGCCCGTTTTTCCGTTTACGGACACAAGGCCAAGGATATAGTGAACTGACGTGTCAAACTAGAGATTATAACACGTTGACATTTCAACGACGACCTCTTGTTAGTTTTAAGTTTTAACGATCATCGTCAGCATCCTAATCCTCGATTTTCTCCAATTCCTGGCGCTTCAATGGCGACTGATTTACTAAGACTCTCTCTATCGCCATACCCGAACCTTGTCTTCACTTATCGTTACACTAAAAAGTTCCACTTCGACCGAGTTGACATCGCTTCTCGTCCAAAACGACGCCGGAGGCACAGAGTTCCCGCCGTATCGAACTCTCTGGAGACAAGAACTCAACCGCAAAATGCTCCGTTTGAGCTTCCGAAACGACGAGTGGACTCTACGGTCCTCCTCGACGTTAGCGGCATGATGTGTGGCGGCTGCGTGGCGCGAGTCAAGTCAGTCCTCACGGCCGATGACCGCGTCGACTCGGTGGCGGTCAACATGTTGACCGAGACGGCTGCAATCAAACTAAGGACGGAAGCTGTTGAGGAGAGTGAAGAGGTTGTGAATAATGTAGCCGAGAGCTTGGGGAAGAGGCTGATGGAGTGTGGATTCGAGGCGAAGAGGAGAGTTTCGGGAACAGGAGTGGCGGAGAACGTGAAGAAATGGAAGGAGGTGGCGAAGAAGAGAGAGGATTTGCTAGTGAAAAGTAGGAATCGTGTGGCGTTTGCTTGGACTTTGGTGGCCTTGTGTTGTGGATCTCATGCCTCTCATATTTTGCATTCATTGGGGATTCACATTGCTCATGGTATACTTTTTGAGATTTTTGATAAATTTTGGGACGAAATTTTTAATTTCAAACTCCAGTTGTTTTTGGGGTCAATGAAACTTACACTCTGTTTTAAATCAAATGAATGATGATGGATGATTAGTGTGTTAGTTAAGTAATTAATTTATTAAACTGTAAATTGATTTGTTGTGAGTTTGTCAGGGCCGTTGTGGGAGCTGCTAGATAATTCATATGTGAAAGGTGGATTTGCGTTAGGGGCTTTATTCGGACCTGGGAGAGGTTAGTTGCTATCCACATTTTCTATTTAGCACTCTTCAGCTTCCTTAATGTAGTTGATTAATCTGTTTTATCCTTTATGTATAATATTTTAAATCTAGAGGATTTAACAGAGTTAAAAAAAAAAGGCCCTTTTTAGCTTATAAAACTGGTTAACGATTGGCTCTCTAGTGCAATGCGAAAAATCATAAAATCAATTCATGAGGCCCCTTCGATTTAAATTAAATATAAATATATTGCAGACTTGCTATCTGATGGTTTAAGGGCGTTCAGAAAAGGATCGCCTAATATGAATTCTCTCGTGGGATTCGGAAGCATTGTTGCTTTTCTCATTAGTTTGGTGAGACCCTTTGGTTAGTTTTTTTCTGGATGGCAAGATCTGTAAAATTCCCCTGGATGATATTTTTAATTTCTTTGTTCTTGTAGGTGTCACTTCTGAAACCTGAGCTTGAATGGGATGCATCATTTTTTGAGGAACCGGTTACTTGCTTGACTTTTAGTCTTTCCAGTAATTTTATCTGATAATTATTTTAGTTTGTTCATATTGGAGCAAAATTTCTTATTTTTCATGTAATAATGATTTATCTTTTAGTGATTAATTCTAACCTAAAGGCAATCATTGAAACTTAGAATGTTTTTCCTTGAGATTCTAATGGAAGAATCTTGTTTTTTAGTATTCAGGTCATGCTTCTTGGCTTCGTGCTGCTAGGGCGTTCTTTGGAAGAAAGGGCAAGGATCAGGGCATCTAGCGACATGAATGAACTTTTAGTAAGTTACAACAAACTTCAAATCTAAAGTTTAATGGAGAAAACATGGCGCTACTTCAGTGCTTCTTCTTTAAAATCAGGTTTAGTTGCAGGTTATATTAATGTGCCTTCATCTGAAGTTTTATATTAGTGCTAGGTTGCTATTGATTCATATTGATGTCCATGCATGAATCGCCATGTAGTGCTCATACCTGCCATTCTACGTAGAAGCTTCAAAATTGCTTGATTGGTGACCATGTGTACATCTTTTCACATATATTGGTTCAAACCAGGATACTGCCACTCATTCACGCTAAGATAATCTTGATAACTCTGAATTCAGAAAATCCTTGGCTGAAATTGAAACAGGGAAGATTTTATTCTTCCAGTGTCCCACTGGATTTGAATAGAATAATGACAGTTCTAGTTCCTTTTTGCTGCTGCTAGACTTCCATGTACTCTTTGAAGCATGTTCGACTTCATTACTTTCTGCATTTTTAGTTGAAATCAGGAACTTTTGTCACCCAATATGCAGTAACTCTTTTTGTTTTCTGTCAGCTTCTGGAATTTGAAGATGCTAAATATAATTGATGCAATTTAGTTCAATTTATTCTGTAGTATTCTTAATAACTTGTATCTATTACAAGATTCTATCATACAATTTCTCTCTTGGATTTACCATGAGTTTTTTTATTGCAGTCACTAGTATCCACTCAGTCAAGACTTGTAATTACTTCATCAGAAAGTGGCTCCTCTGCTGATAATGTGCTTTGCTCCGATGCAATTTGTGTTGAGGTCCCAACTGATGATATTCGTGTTGGAGACTCTGTGTTAGTTTTGCCTGGAGAAACCATTCCTGTGGACGTAAGTGTTTCTGATTGTTAACAGAGTTCCCAGTTTTGAAATTTTAGTCATGTAATTTGTATATGGTGCACTATTAACACACTAGAACTAGCCTGCATAGCTCAGTGTTTCAACTGAATGCCAATGTGAAATTTAAGATTTTTATTGTGCTATCACTACATGTAAAACTTAGTTGTTTGCTCATTGAAAATCTGCTAAAATAAAATTTCCTTCTACAGGGCAGGGTTCTTGCAGGAAGAAGTGTTGTTGATGAATCCATGCTGTCGGGAGAATCGCTTCCTGTATTTAAAGAAGAAGGCTTCACTGTATCAGCTGGAACAATAAACTGGGTATGTTTAGGAGAAATTGGATCTTTATCATTTCCCAGACCTTTCGCTTTGTTTGGGGTGGGAATTTTATTTCTTTGCTTATATTATATCCTTGAGATATCAACATATTTTTACAATTTTCACATAAACCTCGAGTAGTTAAAGTTATTATCAGAGGAGAGATCAAGACAGACACTCTCTTTTGTACTAAAGTTATCTTCTTTCCAAATGGTGCTGACGATTTCAAGCTTAGTCCACATACTCTTGCATGCAGTAGTAAATCCTTATGAAATTGAATTTCTGCAGCACTTTTCCTTTGATGCGTGGTACTCGTGTTGTTTTCCAATTAGTCAATCATTTTAATCTATTTCAGGATGGACCTTTAAGGATTGAAGCATGTTCAACTGGTTCCAACTCAATGATATCCAAAATTGTGAGCATGGTTAGTAAAACATATTTCTCCAATGACTCTAAATTATTATTTTTTTAAAATTCATTTTTGTAGAATGATCATATATTATGCTTTATTACATCTGATACTTGGTCCAAAACAAGTTTACATTAAACTTTTATCATTTGAATGAGTCCTTATACACACACAGACATTTTTTTCTTCTTTTATTGGATTTTGCCTGTGTAGAATTCAAATATACTAGTCTTGCTCCTTGGAGTTTGCATATGCAATTTAAGAGACTCCTTGTTCTAATATCGTAATCAGCTTTATTAGTAATGAACTATTTGGCACCCTTTTCTAGAGAGAACATTCTTTAAAACCTAAAAACTAAAATAGGTGAAAAAGTTCATAACAATGGCATGTAAGAAAGTCTAGACTGTCTTGTAGGAGTTGTTGAAAATTTTAAATTTGCTATGTTCCAAGTGTGTCTGCATTTGATGGTTGGTAACAAGTAAGAATTTTTGACCTTAGAATGTCGACAGGAAATGAAATGTTTCCTACTGTATGTTAAACTTTTTGCCCTGACCCTTAGGTTGAGGAGGCTCAAGGCCGTGAAGCACCCATTCAAAGACTTGCAGACGCAATAGCTGGGCCATTTGTATACAGTGTAATGACTCTATCAGCAGCAACGTTTGCATTTTGGTAGGGGTTTGCTTCTCTACCTGTATCAGCATTCTTTTTTTTCTTTTTTTTTTTGTGATCAGAAACTGTAAAATCTTTTCATCATCATTAGAGCCATGCAAGTTGAACATTCTTAAAGGTACCTCTAATCTTTTAATGTTTTCAGAAACTGAATGGAAACTTTTGTTTGCCAAGCCAAACAGATGGAACTTGTGATATGGTGCAGTGAACGATGACCTAAAAATGATAAATATTTATCCTACTGAATGCTGAAATTGCAAAACCGCTTAATTTAATTGTGTTCACCACTGCTTCTTAGACTTTCTTTCTTCCATGTTCAGGTACTACATTGGGTCTCAAATTTTTCCAGATGTTTTGCTCAGTGATATGGCTGGGCCAAATGGGAATCCTTTGCTTTTGAGCTTGAAACTATCTGTGGATGTATTGGTAAGTAATGCTGAGTGTACTGTCAATTGGGGAATTTCTTTAATTATCTTTTGACCAATACTTGCAGCTCATGGCATTGATTTGCTATTCCAGGTAGTTTCATGCCCATGTGCCCTGGGCCTTGCCACACCCACTGCAATCTTAGTTGGCACCTCCCTTGGTACGTCATCTGACTTGTTAATCTCTTGAGTTTGATTGCACATGATATTCACTAGTCTAGAAGAGACTCGTACTGCTGATATCATGCATATTTTAACCACAACTTCCTCATGTATTCCCCTTGCCCCTTGACATGTTAGCTTCATGTTTTGGGACCAACTTCCTTTCATATTAGTGTTGTTGATTTAAAGTTCAAAAGAATTCAGTGAGTTTTCTATTTGCATTCACTTGTTATTTCCAGTGATATCTTTGGTCATTCAATTGGTAAATGATGATTTGTAGGAATCTTTTTCTATTGGATGCTCGAAATATCATATGGGACTTTTGGTGTTTTCATATAGTAAACAATTTATCTACTACAAGCTTGTTTAGTTCATTGCCATAAATCAGGGTATAAATCACCCACTGGTTGCAGTTATTAAATGTGGAAAATAAAAATAAATCACAGTCAACATTTTTGTTATGTCGTTAGAACACTTGCTTTTAGATATTCAATTTCCAGGATTCTGTACTGATCAGAAAGCTCTAAGTTGACTTTTGTTGTATTCACAATGACCAGGAGCAAAACAAGGACTTCTTATAAGGGGAGGAGATGTATTAGAACGATTGGCGAGAATAGATTATCTTGCTTTAGACAAGGTAATTCAAGACTTACTAAATTATGCTAATGGAAGTCTTAACTCTTAAGTTCTGACCTCTTTCTTTTTTTTTTCCGACTTTCAGACAGGAACACTCACAGAAGGGAAACCTGCCGTTTTTAATGTGGCCTCTTTTGTTTACGACGAATCAGAAATTCTTAAAATTGCTGCTGCAGTAGAGAAAACAGCAACACATCCAATTGCAAAGGCTATTGTAAATAAAGCAGAGTCATTGAATTTAACCAGCCCTATCACAAGAGGGCAGTTAGCAGAACCAGGTTTTGGAATCTTAGGGGAAGTTGATGGACGCTTAGTTGCAGTTGGTACTTTGGAATGGGTTTATGAACGTTTTCAGAAGCAAGGAGACCATTCTGATGTACAGCATCTGGAACATGCTGTAACGCATCAGTCATCAGAATTGGCATCACCATCAAACTATTCAAAATCAGTAGTCTATGTTGGACGTGAAGGAGAAGGTATTATTGGTGCTATTGCAATATCTGATAGTTTGCGCCATGATGCTGAACATACTGTGAGAAGGTAACTTGCTTCCCCTTAGTATGTTATTAACTTATGATGCTGAACTATTCATCGTCGTGACTAATTTTCAATTACGGAAGTGACCCTGCTACTATATGCTTTGTATGGTATCTGCTGATAAAATTGTCTGTTTCCAATTGTTATCATGTGATTTCCAAGCCTTATGTGCATAGCTTGTTGTTTTGGTCGGAAGTCTCCAGCAGAAGGGTATCAAAACTGTCCTACTATCAGGAGACAGGGAAGAGGCAGTTGCAGCAACAGCCAAGGAAGTTGGAATAGGAAAAGAATATATCAACTCTTCCTTGACTCCGCAGCAAAAGTCTGAGGTTATATCAACTCTTCAAACATCAGGACATCATGTTGCAATGGTACTGATTCTCTTATTCCTCATAGCATTTCATATCAACATAGATAAACTGATATGGACTTACCTATTTAGCTTGGTAGTGCATTTGATTTTCCTCTCAGATGATGCATTTAATTTATATCCTGTTGGGTTCTTCCTTTGAGAATCTGGGTCTTTTATCATTTTAATGGAAACATTGTTTCAGAAACTATTTGGTCATTAAATTGGTGACTGATATCATCATACTGTTGCGTCAAATGGTCATGGATGCGACCAAAATGGCTTTGAAGCAGAGTTTCCATTTTTGTTTAGGTGTCCAGCCATTCTTATGAACATGAGCTTAGAAAGTGTTAAATGACACTATTGTCCAAGCAACAAACGTATAAAGAATTACACTTATGGTTTTGGATATATTGTTATGCTAATACTTCTCTCCCTCTCTCTCTCTCTCTCTTTCTTCCTTTTGGAAGGTTGGTGATGGCATAAATGATGCACCATCTTTGGCTCTTGCGGATGTTGGAATTGCACTGCAGATTGAAGCACAAGAAAATGCTGCATCAACAGCAGCATCCATTATACTTCTCGGGAACAAACTCTCACAAGTATGTTTCCTTTGAATGTTACAATTTTTATCATTCTTGATTAATTTATGCAGATTCCAAATTTGGCGATACAATGGAGTCCTAGATGTATGATATTGTATGTATGAGTATTTTCATTTTTCAGTGGTGTTGAACATTCTTTAGCTGAGCTTTGATGTCTACTTTTCGTTTGGGTCAAGGTTGAACCATGTTATGTGCTTTGCAGGGCATAAAAATCATATTTACAATTTCACTTGGCCAACCATTGTGATTGAAAATTATCTTCTTGTCAATTACTTGCATAATAAGTATTCTTCATGATGACAATCACGTGTGATATAGAGTGAAAGAGAGAGAGAGAGCATTTACCATCATCTACTTGCACGACAATTTCTATTGATGATTGGTTGAAGGTACTGGGATAAGATTTCATGGATGTTAGTGAGGATTGAAACTGGAAATGTGTTAGAATTTTATTTAATTTTCATGAAAAGATTTAAATGAGAAAAGTTCTTCCAATTGCAAAATAAGGGCAATTAGATTTTAGAATAATTGTCTCGGACAGATTCGTTGCCTGTCCAATCGGTTTCATTAGATTTTTTTCCTGGTACAAATTTATCATTTGCTAGTGAAAGTACAAAATTCATTAACATTTTAGTGCTGTTGTTGAGAGTTAGTTTCTCAGGTTATAGGTTTGGTTCTATAGAATTAGAATTTTCATGGACGAAAAACTTGGGGAAGACCACATTTATCAGGTTTTTTTATGCGACACCATTTAGAAGTGCATAATTTTTTTCCCAGCTCGATATTTTCCATGTCAAGATTCCCACAGAGATAGCTTCCTTGTAGGTCGTAGACGCACTGGATCTTGCAAAGGCAACAATGGCAAAAGTGTATCAGAATTTGTTGTGGGCAGTAGCATACAATGTTGTGGCCATCCCCATTGCAGCAGGAGCATTACTTCCTCAATATGATTTTGCCATGACACCTTCACTTTCAGGCGAGTAAAACCATATTATATTTCTCATTACCATTTGAAGCACTCTTCATTTCAAAGAAAAGCCTAGTCACCTAAATTTATAATGGGTCCTACTTTAAATAAATATTCTTGCCCTGGTTATCATAAACAGACTCATATATTACAATGATGTTTGTATTCATACAGGTGGGCTAATGGCCCTGAGCTCTATATTTGTCGTCAGCAACTCATTGCTTCTACAGTTCCATGAATTCGAAAGTAACAAGAAGAAGGAAAGTTGCAATTAGGGTATGATTTCTTGAGAAGAAGGTTAGTTGGTTTACCCTGCGTAGGGTACAAAAAACATTTACGTAGAGCTTTTTTGGTATACAGGGAATTTTTGAAATGGCAGATCTAGAATTGCATAATACCAATATTTGTCTAGGAGAATTATAAATTGGCACACATATTTGAAGTGCAGTATCAATTTGTTACATGTACTACGCATAAATGCCGCTTGGTTAATTGTCACAGCGCAGCAAGGCTGAATGATGAAGCGGACATTACTGTTTTCAGAAGCATGATGGGCATATTGAATAAGTTGAAGAGGGATAGTCCACTATTTTCTGGCAGCTTCAGGTTATTCTCCCATGCAAATAAATAATAGCATTGCATTGTTACCCCCCCATCATATTACTAGCTATATCTATCATGTATTCTTTAATTTATTATTCTTCTTTTTCTTTTCAAACCACGGATGCAAATTATGAGACCAGTTATTTCTTATGACAAGATCTGTGAATAAGCTTGACTCTTGACAGTCACCTGAATTTGAATTGAATAGTATAATAGAAGCGATGGCGAGGCAAGGAATGGTGTTTATTAGGTAGGTGGTGTTTCTGTCTCCTCTCAAACGTTTAAAAAATGGAACATAAAATGTGATGAAATTTTTTTAGTAGTTAAATGTCAATTAAACAAATGTCAGTTAAGAAAAAGTTAAAAAACGCGAACTGCTTTATAGTTTATTGAGAGCATTAATGGGGCGTCATCCAGTCCACCCTCCATTGCTTGGCATTTTGCGACATGCACAGGCATCAGCATAATTCAGTACGTAAGCCATAGAAAAAGACAACTATGACACGTGTCTCTCACAGCCCACGTTCCAAGGAGTTGAATTATGAATATAATATAAATAATATTTATTTAATTGTTAGAAGGATTTCTCTGTCCCCGAACCACCTAAATCATACGATATTGTCAAGCCCAAGCCCAACCCCTCAACCAACCAGATTCTTAATTCTATTCCATTTCCTCCATTAAATAATAAGGGATATTATCATTCGTATACTCTATAAATATTATGTTATCAAAAATATTACAATACTTTAAGAGTGTATTGATCGTCTATCATAAATTAACAAAAGCTATCAGCCGACCACCAAACCGCTAGCTGTCGTTTGAAAGTTAATGAAATTATAGTGAATTGACGATTTTATCTTTATAAGTATCACTTATATACCTTTAAATTCTTTTATTATCACTTGTATCATATGAAAAGACCAAATTATCCCTTTGGCGTTATCCTATTTAAACAGTAAGTAACGGTTTGGTGGAGGCAGATATATTTTGTTAATTTATGGTAGACGATTGATACACCCTTAAAGTGTTGTAGTGTTTTTGATAACAGAACATTTATAGGGTATACGAATGATAATTTTTCAAATAATAATTCTAAACTTTCAAGACACCCCACAATCCCCTTTCAGTATTAAATATATGGGTCCGGTTACG
>NW_006263303.1:25286604-25309813 GCF_000493195.1 Citrus x clementina | reverse complement strand
ACCTAATTTAAAACTGAGTTCAAAAATGAAGAAGTATATATGATTAAAAAATATGTACACTGGCGGGGGGGGGGGGGGAGGCGGCCTGCAAAATCATAAATAAATGACATTAAATGGTCACGTGATTGGGAACAATTGTCGTTGAGGGGCTTTCATGCAAAAACGCTATCCATGTGAGCCGTGGGCCATTGCTTTTCAGCCTTTTCCCTTTCTAATCTTTGGTAAAATGTTGTCCATGTTGGCGCATCACCATGACACGTGGCAATGGTCGGGATAGATACTTGTGGTGGGACCTTACCTGAGATAACAGGCTTAATAGCGACATTTCGACGAATAGAGCGGGGTGAGTGGGTTCATTGAAAAATTTCACGCCCATGTGATTTGATTATATGATGCCATCTTCGTCGTCTACAAAAGTACATTTGATTTTCCAAGTTGAAATAAGTACCCAACCCCCTCAGCCACTCTATGGCCTCATTGTTGGTTGACACCTTCTTGTATTAGGAATTTAAGTGTCTCATGTAATTATTAGAATAAAATGTCATATCTTAACATGTTTGATTTGAAGAAATATAAGGAGGCGAGAGAAGAGAAAATAAGAAGAGAGAACAAAAATAAAAGGAGAAAGATGAAATTCATGTCTAACCAAACAATGAAAATGAGATTGATCGTTCTCTTTTTCACTCATTTTCTCTCCTCTTCTTTTCCTTTCATTCATCTCCTCTCCAATCATCCTCCAACCAAACATACTATAGCAGATCTCTTTTTTGGTTGAAAAAAAAAATAATAAAAATAAATTTTCGGGCTTCACTTCAAATGCCTTCGAGATAAGGTATTAGTGAATTTCTAAGTCTAATATTACTCGATTTGTATTATAATGATAACAAACTAGCAAGGAGTACATCATATAATTCACATCTAGAAACGTCATGTTACCATTGACAAAGGATAAAAAAAAAATAAAAAAATGCTGCAACATAAATCAAGTAGGGGTTCCAATTATATAAGAATAGTCGCGATTTAGAATGATTCGTTGAAGATATTCATTCACTTGCAATGGAAATGTTGAAGAGCTTTTTGGTATCGAATTAAAAAAGCCGCAAGAAATCTCCCCCCACCCCCGGCGGGTAAGTTTGATAATTCTTCTTCATAAATTCTCTATTCGGAGGTACTACACATGGGACCTTTCTATAGTGACAAGTGAATGATCAAAATCGTTTTTATATATGAAGTTTCCAACATATAATATTTTCGTCCTATATAGTTGTATTATAAAATACAAGACAAATAACACCAAGATAATTAAAGACTTGTCGAGTAGACAATGATATTTCTATATCTTGTTCTTGGAACAATTTGGCTAAAAATTGATTGCTGCTTCAATTTTATCGATTTTATTCAATCAGTGTTTTACTGAAACCTCCAATGAGCTATTAGATTCAATAAAATTGGTAGTGTTTCCGTTGTACAGTTGATCTCCCATCAATTAGTATAAGGGTCCGCCTACGTTACATGTAATGTAACGTACACTCAGCCTGTGAAATTTTATCTAGCCCCTTATACTTTTTGTTATTTATATTTTATTCATGAATATTATAAATTTTTTGAAATGTACAATTTCGTTTAACCCCTTATACACTCAATTTTATTTTATTAAAACCCTAGAGTATGAATTCGCCCCTATAATATTAAATTCTTAAAATAACCTTTATTTAATTAAAAATATAATTATTGTTAAATGAATTATAATTATAATTATTATTTTATTATAATCATAAATATTTTTTAATAGATTATTGTTATTATTAATAACAAGAATAAAAAGCATTATAATTAATCTATTAACAATAATTAATAATATTTTTTTATTAAATTGTTAATAATAATAATCAATGATAATTAATATATTTATGATTATAATAAAATATGAAAGGAGAGCGGAGACTTTTATTTTGAATAAACTAGTTCCGATTAACATATTTATGATTATAATAATATTTTTTGAGTTGTTTGGGCAAGGGGGTCTCATGCGTGTGTGGACTTTTAGGCTGCCAGGAGAGCGGAGGCTGGAAAAATACCTTGCGTTTAGATAGTGACTTGTGTGTGAGTAATAACAATTTTTATTATAAAAATAAGTTTTATACCAAATATTAAAAAAAATCTAGATAATCATTAATTATTATTATTATTAACAATTTAATAAAAAATATTATTAATTATTGTTAATAGATTAATTAATTATAATACTTTTTATTCTTGTTATTAATAATAACAATAATCTATTAAAAAAATATTTATGATTATAATAAAATAATAATTATAATTATAATTCATTTAACAATAATTATATTTTTTAATTAAATAGAGGTTATTTTGAGAATTTAATATTATAGGGGCGAATTCATACTCTAGGGTTTTAATAAAATAAAATTGAGTGTATAAGGGGTTGAACGAAATTGTACATTTCAAAAAATTTATAATATTTATAAATAAAATATAAATAACAGAAAGTATAAGGGGCTAGATGAAATTTCACAGGCTGAGTGTGACGTAGGCGGACCCTTAGTATAATGCATTAATGGGGCCAAGATAATGAAATCTCATGGCTCGATTGTTTATATTAATTTGTGGTCGTAGTTCATTATCCTACCTACCAGTTACAAGTACAAATTGAACATAATTCCTCTTAAGTTAATGCCAATAAGGATTAAAATTATTAGAGTTACCATCAAATACAAATTATTTTTAGAGACCATTTTAATAGATTATATATAGGTATGTGCACTAAATATTGCTGCATAAAAAAAGTTACAATTTTAATTATTTAACAAAAGAAATAAATATAAAGTATTCTACATCACCCACTAAATAAATTTTAGGTAAGCTACTTTACCTTGAGAGAATTAATATTTAAATTCCAAGCTATCTACAAAAATCAAAGGTTTACAAATAATTCCAAAATCATTATCTTCTTATTTGAAATGAAGCTATCGAATATGGGTAATGCTAAGTTACATGCATGTACCTTACATCCCTCTCACATGAATAGTGTATGGATACTATTTATGTGAGAGGGTTGTAAGGTACATGTATGTAACTTAGAGGGATCCATCGAATATTAGTAATATGTATGGGGAGTGGAGTACCAAGTACGAGAAAATAAATAAAATAAAATAAAATTGAAGGGAAGCGCAAAGCATTAAAATTTGAGAAAAAGGGATCACGTGGCGGACAGTGATTGGTGGGCCGACGAAAGAGACATGTTCCTTTAACCCCAGCACCTCTAATCCGGGAAAGGGGGGACATCATAGTTTGTTATTAACAAAATCCCACTTTAAAATCGGTTTTAAAAAATATAATATATCACATTATTCTATTTTTTATTTAATGCAGTTGACAAAAACAAATAGTGAAAAAAAAAATTGTTATAATTTTTTAACGAAATTTAATATTACACTTCCAGCTTTCAGACCCCAACTGCATGAAAATGGGCAGGGAGCATCAGAGAGGGTGAAGTGGAACCGACTTTTGACAGCGACATTAACGGCGTTACTGAGACGGCGTTAAGTGATGAGGGGAGGGGAGAGTTCCGGGGTTCCAACTAAGCATCAGACGACGTGGGGCCCTAGTCAGTTGAAGAGACGAGACAGACAATTGACCTTCCCGAGGTGAAAAAAAAAAAATGATGATCGTAACTTTTTTTTCTTTCTTTGAAGGAGGAATGTCGTTGTGGGTCCTATTTATTTATTTATTTATTTATTTTTATTTTTAATTTATTTTTATGGCAGTAATTTAGACTTTGCTGTCGCTTTCTAATTTACCAACCGTTTTTTACTTTTTTACCCTACCTGCCCCTTCCGCATGATGATTGATGGAATCCTGAGAGCTCTTCACCCACAAAAAGGTTCTGACAAAGAGTATGAAGAAAATTGAACTGAATAATTACTTAATCTTCGTTTTGTTTAGAGTAATTAAAACACTCTTGCCTATTATTATTATTTTTTAAAATTCAATTCAAGGATCCGTAATCAGAGTAGCTTCAATTTTTTATTCACCCCCCCCCCCCCCCCCAACAACAACAAATAGAAAAATAAGGAAAAAAAGCATAATCGATTCTCATAATTAGAGCTAACAAAATTTGAAAACAATAAGATTACCCTACATAAATACGACATTAATAAATAATTATGGGCGATCAAGTTTAATATGATTATTAAATGGGTCAGCTCTTGGTCGATACTATTTTTTTTTTCATTTCAAGTTAGGATTAAATTTATTGATTCATTTATCTTATTAATAACATGATTATATTTTCTATTATAAATTGATTTATAGATTCTCATCATCAATATGTAAATATTGAACATAATTCTCTCTTCTTATGAATTCTTTCCTTTTGGGAAGAATAAGCATACACATGATGTTTCATTTATAAAATTTCATATAAATTTAGAACTTCAGCAGTGTAAATGTGCAATGCAAATATTTGATATCAATTTTGTTAAATACATACATATTAAGTGGATTTTTAGGTAATCCATTCATTTTTCGTATTAGATTAGGGTCTCAATATAACACCCTAGGTGAATCTCACATCAACAAAACACGAGAGAGATTTTGGGTTTATAAAGGGTGATCCACACCTTAATTGACAAGACGCGTTTTGGGGTGTATGCGCGCCCCATAAACAAAAACCGTGCGAGCCTTATTAAGGCAAAAAAACAAACAATATCTTGCCAGATCTGAGTTACATCATGACACTCAATATTTTGACACGATTATTAAATGTATCGTGCATTGGTTATTTTAAATTTGATACGATACGAAGCTAACACGACACGAATATGACTTGATGACTCATTTTGTCAGCTATACTCATAATCAAGAGTCTCGTTTCATTATTGATTATTATTGTTTTTTATAACTATTTTTCGAACATTACAAATTTTGAAAACTCTTTGTGATAAGGTTTTTGATATTTTTCTTAAAGTGATAATATATACACAGAGATTAGAATGAAAGACTATCTTGACTATAAATTAATACAATTACATTAATTGGAAAAAAAATGCTAATAAAAAGCAAAATCTTTCTCCACTTAAAATTTTTGACATTACTGTTGAGTGTTAGAAAATGCATATTTATAAAGGAGAAAACCGTCATTTTACATTTCAAGTCTTACTAACAACCCTTACTTTTATGTATTTAACCTTCTTGTGATGTAATTACGTGTGTGTTATTTTAATTAAGTATTTTATGTATTTTAGGGGCATTATAGTCATTTCACAATAAAGGAGAGATCAGACGGCAAAACGGACATCACTTTTGAACTCAGGACGGTCGAAAACCTTAGGAGGAGCATAAAAGGAAAAATAGCACTATTCACATGTACGGTACTATTCACGTATACGGTACTGTCTACGTTACTGTTCACGACACTGTTCACATAGACGGATCGATGACGTGGCATTGACCGATGATGTGGCATTGACTGATGAGGTGTCACGATCCTGTTGGACTAAAATTCTTATGTACTGTTGACGGTGACGTGGCAGCATATCAGTGGACGAAAAATCTCGCGTACGGTGCATGCATCACACAGGATTATTTTCAACCAAACCGCGTTACTGTTCATCCGGGTCAAACCGTGTTACTGTTCATCCGCGTGGTCAAACCGTGGACTGTTGACTGATGACGTGGCGCAATCCTGAGCGTCCAAACTGTTTTTAATCCGATGGCCATGATTTACTCCATGTATCTATAAAAAGGGGGCCTCCCCCCCCTAATTTGATATCTCTGAATCCATTTTTGGGATCCATTTTCTGTAATTCCTTCTCCATCTTGTATTTTCTTTGTATTTTAATAAATTCCCATTTTGCCCCTAGTTCAATTATGAGTGGCTAATTTTCTTTCAAGCTTGGGTTGAAGGTGAAGTCTCAACATGTGTCATGGGCTTTATTTGGTAAATTTATTTTCTTTTCCCCTCTAGTTTTTGTGGATGATTTGACTTATCGTCGACAAATAATACTGATCTTGTCTAGATACCGCCTTGGTTACACCGGCTCTCTAGTATAAGGTTATTATTATTTGGCACGATAAGCCCTTAGCACCATATTGATTAGAGCGTGGTTCATGAGGTGTGGATTCCCCCCTCATGATTTAATTGGCATTAATACGGATTATTTAGCCCATGATGCATGTTGATACGGATCCAGATACCCAAGTACGTCAATTTAATCGATTTTCTCTACAATTTATTCTCGCCATTGCAATTCCAATTTTAGCATATTTTAAATCACTTCCACCACAATTCCAACCACCCATTTACAAAATTAATTCTATATATAATTAAAAATCCACCTCCTCGTGGGATCGACACTCGTCACCATTAGTCTATACTATAATAGATTCGTGCGCTTGCGAGTACATTAAAATTTGCACAACAAGTTTTTGGCGCCGTTGCCGGGGAGGTAAGTAATTTTAATTCATAGAATTAATTTTTGTGAATAATTTCTTTTATTTGTTTTCTTGTATTTTTTTTTCTTATTAAAAAAAGAAAAAAGAAAAAAAAGAGTAAATCTACATTTAAAGGTTAGTATTTCTTTTCTTTTTCTCTTCTTTAAAATTATGTAATTTAATTTTCAATTTATTTTTTCTTTGTAATTTTTGTTTATTTTATTAATTTAATTTTTAGTTAATTTATTTCACGTATTTGTTTTTGTGTATTTTTATAGAAAGGTTGTAATAGCGCAATAAGGTTAGTATCGTAATTTCTCCCTCTTCTTTATTTTTATTTGTTTTGTTCCCATCTTTATTTTTTTGTTTTGTTTGCATCTTTATTTTTATTTTTATTTTTATTTTATTTTGCATGCATGGTCGTAGGTCATTATTACCTAATCTTGAACCTATAGACCTTGAATTAGAAAAAACACTTCGCACACAAAAGCACATTAAAAATAAATTTGGAATGGATTTACAAGCACCACAGGAGAGGCCATTTAAGGACTATTTTAGTCCCTTAGCTAATTTGAGCACATCATGTATTAGATACCCAAATGTAGCTGCTAGGAGCTTTGAACTAAAACCTAGTGTGCTAAATTGTCTCCCCACATTCTATGGCTTAGAAAATGAGGACCCATATAATCATCTGAATGATTTTCATACCATTTGTCAAACTTTTAAATATGAAAATTTTTCAGACGATGATGTTAAACTCAGATTATTCCCATTTTCTTTAAAGGATAGAGCTCGTTCATGGTTAAATACTTTGCCTGCTAATAGCATTGCATCATGGGAACAAATGGTTACAAAATTTCTAAATAAATATTTCCCAGTGCATAAAACCAATTCTATTCGCAGGGAAATTTCAGAGTTTACACAAAGAGAGGACGAGCAGTTTTTCGAAACATGGGAGCGATTCAATGGGCTACTCTTGAAGTGTCCACATCATGGGTACGAAAAATGGCACCAATGCCAATACTTTTTGGAGGGATTATTGCCGAATGTGCAAGAATGGCTAATGGCAACAAGTGGAGGAGAGCTAATGTCAAAAAGTGCATCAGAAATTTGGGAGTTTTTCCAGCGACAAGCGGACAATTCCCAACAACGGAGTCGATCACTCAGGAATACTAGAAGGATTAAAGGAGTGAATGAGGTTCACATTGGCGAGTCAACTTCGGGAATCAAAGAAGTCAAGGAGATGGTTGAAGGTCTTGCTCGACAAATAGCATCGTTATCGACTGCTAAATCAACAGAATCACATGACCTTGACTCATATCCAGATCAAGCCAATGCCATAGGTGTAATGAGAAAACCATCAAATTACAACCCATACTCCAACACATATAACCCTGGATGGAGAGACCACCCCAATTTTTCATGGTCTCAGGGATTCCAACAGAATGGACCAGCAGCTCCAGCTCCACCAATTCCTCAAGTTCCTCAAGCCTCTCAGCCCCCATTTAGACCATACAATCAGAACCAGAACTACTCTCAACCCAGACCATGGGAGGATTCATTCCAGAATCTCAAGAATCTTACTCACTCCACGATTGAGCAACAGAACCGCACCATTGATGGACTACGAAATGAGTTGAGAGCAGGCTTCAACTCACAAGCTCAATCAGTTTCAAGCCTCGAGAAGATGGTGGGACAACTTGCTTCTTCAGTTCAGACCTTGGCAATGACTGTTGAGAAAGGAAAATTTCCAAGTCAACCAGTGCCTAATCCTAAAGGAGTACATGAAGCAAGTACCAGTTCACCACAACAGCATGGAGAGGTCAAAGCAATCATGACCTTGCGAAAAGGAAAAGAAGTCGACAATAAAGTGGAGATGCCGGTGACAAAAGAAAATCAAATTGTACCTATAAATGCTGAGGACTCACCACCGGAGGAAAAAGAAGAAACCAACCCACGAGAATACGTTCCCAAAGCTCCATTTCCTCAGAGGTTAGTGAAAGGAAAGAAGGGAAAATCCACAGGTGAGATTCTCGAAATCTTCAAACAGGTAAGTGTTAACATCCCTTTACTTGATGCTATAAAGCAAGTTCCATCTTATGCCAAGTTTCTTAAAGACCTTTGTACTAAAAAGAGAAACATGCATGTTCAAAAGAAGGCATTTTTAACAGAAAACGTTAGTTCTATACTCCAACATAAAATTCCTTTAAAATGCAAAGACCCAGGCTCCCCCACTATCTCATGTAGTATAGGGAACCACACAATTGAGAATGCTTTGTTGGATTTAGGAGCTAGTGTAAATCTGTTGCCTTATTCAGTATTCGTGAAACTTGGACTGGGAGAATTACACCCAACTCCAGTGGTGTTACAGCTTGCAGATCGGTCCACGAAAATACCTCGTGGTATTGTGGAGGACGTGCTTATCCAGGTAGACAAGTTTTATTTTCCTGTTGATTTCATTGTAATTGACACTCAACCAATACAGGATTCAAGGAAGCACATCCCCATTATCCTAGGCCGACCTTTCTTGGCAACTGCGGATGCTCACATTCAATGCAGGACTGGAAATATGCAGTTGTCCTTCGGCAACATGACTATGGAGCTAAACATTTTCAACATTGCCAAACAACCTCACAGTGCAGATGATGGAATTGTTGATGTGGATTTAATTGAAGCATTAGTTGATGACACATTTATTTCAAACTTTAGTGATGATCCTTTACAAACATGTTTAACTCACTTTGGTTTGGATTTTGATATTGACAGATCAGTCGATGAGGTCAACGCCCTACTTGACTCAGCACCATCCATGGACACTAATAAATGGAAGTCAAGAGTTGAACAACTAGCACCATCAGAAAAGAAACTCATCCCATCATCAGAATCACCACCGAAACTCGAGCTCAAACCATTGCCCAACACTTTGGAATATGCATTTTTGGGAGAAGAAAGTACTCTACCGGTAATCATCTCATCATCCCTCAATGACGAACAAAAAGGTAAGTTGTTGGATGTTTTAAAAGAGCACAAAGGAGCATTAGGATGGACCATAGCGGACATAAAAGGTATAAACCCAGTAGACTGCATGCATTACATTCACCTTGATGAAAATGCTAAATCTACTAGGGAAATGCAACGTCGGTTAAATCCTAATATGAAAGAAGTTGTTAGAACAGAAGTCCTTAAGCTATTAGACGCAGGTATCATTTACCCAATTTCTGATAGTTCATGGGTCAGTCCTGTACAAGTTGTCCCCAAAAAGTCAGGAGTCACAGTAGTTACCAATGCTGATAATGAATTGATACCAACTAGAGTAACTACAGGATGGCGTGTATGCATTGATTATAGAAAGTTGAATTCTGTCACACGTAAAGACCATTTTCCTTTACCATTTATCGATCAAATGCTTGATAGATTAGCAGGCCATGAATTTTATTGCTTTCTAGATGGCTACTCAGGATATAATCAGATTCCCATAGCACCAAAAGATCAGGAGAAAACTACTTTCACTTGCCCTTTTGGCACTTTTGCATATAGGAGAATGCCATTTGGATTATGTAATGCACCTGCTACATTCCAACGATGCATGTTGAGCATTTTTTCTGATATGGTTGAACGATTCCTTGAAGTCTTTATGGATGATTTTTCTGTCTTTGGTGACTCGTTTGATCAATGTTTACATCATCTAACGCTAGTTCTGCAGAGATGTACCGAGAAGAACTTAGTCTTGAATTGGGAAAAGTGTCATTTTATGGTAAAACAAGGTATTGTTCTCGGTCACATCATTTCAAGCAAAGGTATTGAGGTTGACAAAGCCAAGGTGGATCTCATTTCTAATCTTCCTCCACCCAAAACAGTCAGAGAAGTAAGATCTTTCCTTGGGCATGCTGGTTTTTATAGACGTTTCATTAAAGATTTTAGCAAAGTTTCTAGACCCTTATGCAATTTACTTGCTAAGGATGTACCTTTTATCTTTAATGATTCATGTCTCATGGCGTTTGAAAAATTAAAGCAGTTGTTGACATCATCACCCATCATTCAGGCCCCAAACTGGAACTTACCATTTGAGCTCATGTGTGATGCATCTGATTATGCAGTAGGAGCAGTATTAGGACAAAGAGTTGATCGAATTCCCCACGTTATTTACTATGCTAGTATGACATTGAATGATGCACAGTTGAATTATTCAACTACTGAAAAAGAAATGCTAGCAGTAGTGTTTGCATTAGAGAAATTTCGATCTTATCTCATTGGTTGTAAAATAATTATATTCACAGATCATGCTGCTCTTAAATATCTTCTCACAAAGAAAGATGCAAAAGCTAGACTAATTCGTTGGGTGTTACTTTTGCAGGAATTTGACTTGGAATTCAAAGATAAGAAAGGGACAGAAAATGTCGTGGCGGACCATCTCTCTCGTCTCCATTTTGACACAATTACAGAGCCATTAATATTAAATGAGTCATTTCCAGATGAACAATTGATGAATGTGGAAGTATTACCTTGGTATGCTGATATAGTTAATTATCTTGTTACAGGTAAACTTCCAGAGCATTGGACCAAGCAAGACAAGGCTAAATTCTTTGCGGAAATAAAGAATTTCTTTTGGGATGACCCGTATTTGTTCAAGTATTGTGCAGATCAAATTGTTAGGCGATGTGTCCCAGAAAGTGAAATTCAAAATATCCTTTCATTCTGCCATGAACAAGCGTGTGGAGGCCATTTTAGTGCTAAGAAAACAGCTACAAAAGTTTTACAATGTGGTTTCTATTGGCCAACTATATTTCGAGATGCTTACACTTTCTGTTCTTCATGTGATAGGTGTCAACGAATGGGGAGCATTACACGAAGAAACATGATGCCATTAAATCCAATTTTAGTGGTTGAAATTTTTTACGTATGGGGTATCGACTTCATGGGACCCTTTCCTCCGTCTTTTGGTCATCAATACATATTGGTTGCTGTTGACTACGTATCGAAATGGGTGGAAGCAATTCCATGCAGAACCAATGATCATAAAGTGGTGATAGGATTTTTGAAAAGCAACATTGTTTCACGCTTTGGATTCCCTCGAGCGATAATCAGTGATGGTGGTGCCCACTTTTGTAACAAAGCATTCAAGGCTCTTTTGACAAAGTATTCAATCACACACAAAGTGGCGACCCCGTATCATCCGCAAACCAGTGGCCAAGTTGAGATCTCCAATCGAGAAATAAAGCACATATTAGAAAAGACGGTGAGGCCAGACAGGAAAGATTGGTCATTAAGACTTGATGATGCATTATGGGCATATAGAACGGCTTTCAAGACCCCGATTGGGATGTCACCCTACAGGCTAGTGTATGGAAAAGCTTGCCACCTACCTGTGGAACTCGAGCATCGTGCATATTGGGCCATCAAGAAATTCAACTTTGACATGCAGCAAGCCAGCTCAGAAAGAAGATTACAGCTGGCAGAACTTGAAGAAATTCGCAATGATGCATACGAAAATGCCAAGATTTACAAGCAACGAATGAAAGTCTTCCATGATAAGCAAATTATGAGAAAAGCGTTCACTCCAGGTCAGAAAGTGCTTTTATTCAATTCTCGCTTGCACCTATTCCCAGGTAAGTTACGCTCTCGTTGGTCTGGCCCATTTATTGTACATACTGTTTTTCCACATGGGGCAATTGAAATTAAGGACCCAAAGAACGGTGTCACGTTTAAAGTTAATGGTCAAAGATTAAAGCCATATCTAGAGTACCAACCACATGGAGAAAACATCGAAATAAATTTGAGTGACCCACCAAATTTGAATTGATTTTTTTTCTTTTCGTTGATTTGATTTTTCTTTATTTCTTTTTATTATTATTCTTTTGCTAATTGAAATTGTTTTTGCATAAGTGTGTTTATTTTACCATTAAGTTTTCTCTTATCATTTTTAATCATGAGTCTCCTACTTAGACCGTTCCTCCTGAACATTCTTAAACCACTTCAACGTGTCAAAACTCATCTCAAAAGGCAGATTCAATTTTGTAAAACACAACGCATTTGGGCTCTACAACCACCAGAGTTAGTAGCCTATGTTGAGGGTTTAGAACGCCAACTCAGAGACATTGAAAGAAGTGTTTACGACATCCAGTTGGAGCTTGAGGTAAATTCAATAAGAGGACGATTTTAATTTTCTTTGTGTGTTTTGATTTGTTTTTCTGTTTGTGTGCTTTAGTTTGTTACCCCGGTGAAGTGGCGGATAACGGTACTCCGTGACAATCAAGTCGGTTACTTCAGTTTCCCACAATAACTGACATTCTGAGGCGAAAGTATGGACAGAAACGAGATTCTAGCGAAGCTTCACAAGCGATTCCCTTCACTTCCTCAGAATGCCCTCCTTACGATCTATAAAGCTCGGACCGAACGCATGCGATTACTCATGAAGAATAACATACCTGCTGACATCCGTTGGTTAATTGAGGCTAAAGTACGATCAGCAGGTGAGTTACCTCCTAAATTTATTGCATACATGCCTGGTTGTGGTAAAGGAAATTACGCAAGAAAACGACGAGCTCGAAGAATTTCTGTTGCTTGTCACAAGTGTGCCAGAATGAGTTGCAATAAAAACCTATGTTCTTTAGGAATGGTGTCTGATAACAGGGAAGATAAGATTCAATTCATTAGCGATGGCTTGAATAAGGAGTCATTGGATGATATCCTTTTGTCTCTTGAAACGCATCTCAGTGGATATGTGCAAGGAGCGATTCTCCAGTTATGGCCATTATTCCAGAAAGAGCATGCACGATATAGTCTCGGGAATCTGACTATAAACGACCCTGTTTGCCAGTTTATAAGAAAACTGGATGAGAATCCTATCCTCGACCCATAGAGGGCGTTCAAGCCGTTTCTGGACGTAAAACCAGAGGAAGATGTGAGCCACAGTCGCAACTACCTGTAAATATCCTTTTACTTTATTGTTATTTTATTTCACTATTGTCTTATTTTTGCATTATTGTCTTTAATAATTTTATTACTGTTTGCTTTTTCCTTTTTTACTATTTTCTTTTTGACTTGCGAGCCACGTGCTTTACGCGTTATTTGACACTGACACATTACCTCATACACAACCATGACCCACTATCACCAAGACTCTTAAATGTGATATCTTTTGTCAAGCACTCACAAATTATTTTTTTTTGAGAAGTATCACAATGACAGCTACTCCAAATAGACAATTCAAGAACATTTGTGTGCTTTCTGGATTTACCTATGGCAAACATAAAGAGTTCGTGGAGGCAGCCATAGATCTTGGTCGAAGCATAGCAGCGAGAAAATTACATTTGGTGTATGGAGGAGGTAACCGAGGGTTATCAAAAATGGTCTCAGAAGCAGCTTTTATCAGAGGAAGTCAAGTGTTAGGCATCATCCCAAGAATCCTAAAACCATTGGGCAGTTCGTCTGACTCATCAACTGGAGAAGAGTTAGTCGTCTCAGGTATGCAAGAAAGAATAACTGAAATGCTTAATCATGCTGATGCTTTTATTTTCCTTCCAGGAGATCTTGCAACACTAGAGGCACTTATGACACTAGCATCTTGGGCCCATCTGCACATCCACCAGAAACCCATCGGTTTGTTAAATGTCAATAACTTTTATGATGGCTTTATCGCATTTCTTAACCATGCAATAAAAAACTATTTCATTCCTTCTAATGTGAAAAAACTCTTTATTTGTGCTCACACTGCTAATGAGCTACTTGATATGTTACAAGCTTATAAACCGGAGCCAGACCCCTGGACCTTTGTGTTGGAGCGACCAAATAATGATGGTAACAGTAGCCGCAGTAAGAAGTACAAACTAGATTTAACTCTCCGCCTGTAAATATTTTCTTCTGTGTTGCACCACCCAGGTGATGTCTTCTAAACTCTACTTCTTTCCTTTAAAACATTGAGGACAATGTTTCGTTCTGGTTGGGGGGAGGGAATAGTCGACAATTGTGGAATCTTGGTTAAGTTTTTACTGATTTTTTGTTGTAGAAACTAACTGTTGCTAACGTTTTGTGTTGAAGATGGCTGAATATGGAGTGTAGTTACTCTAGAAACGCATCTTCATCATTTAAAAAAAAAAAAAAAAAAACTCGTTTTCTTCCTCTTTCTCCTTTATAAATATGTAGTTTCTCCTTTATAAATATGTAGTTTCAAATTTTCGAGTCGAAGATGGCTGAATATGGAGTGTAGTGCCTCTAGAAACGCATCTTCTTAGTTAAAAAAAAAAAAAAAAAAAAAAAAAAATTCTTTTTCTAATTAATTTTTCTACACCATTTTCAAAAATGTAAAATAATTATGTTGTTCAGTGAAGTTATGCCAAATAAAAGCAAAAAAAAAAAAAAAAAAAAAAATTTCTGCATTTTTCTCAAACATACATTTTGTTTTCCTTATTTCCTTTCTTTGTTAGCCATATCCCTAGCCTACGTTACGTCCTAATAAAAGTCCTTCTTGATTTTCGGGAACTATAGTTTGAAGTAGAAGCTAGTTATATGGGCTAAAAAGATGTAGTGATGCATAATATAAAAAAAAAACAAAAAAAAAAAGATAAATAAAGTGGGTTGACTAACATTTTTTTTATTTGACTTGAGATTGTATTATTTCTAAGCTGAGGGCATATTTATTTCATCTTGGTGAGAGCATGTGATATCACTTTTTCATTATTTTCTCTCAATTACCATGCATTGGAGTGACTATTTTTTGGGTTTAATTTCTTTGTGAGAGTGTCACTACTTCCAGTGAGATTTTGGGGTTTGACATGTCATTCTTGAAAGTAGCTATAACAAAGTCTACTGGGCCGATTCATGTGGATGGTTGATGTGGGTGTGATATTGCTTTAGACTGGAGATAATGCTTATACTTTTATTTGATTGCTATCATTAATCTGATTGAATAAACACGAGCGTTTCAAAAAAAAAAAAAAAAAAATCATTTTGAATTTGAATTTTGTTTTCGCTTTATTTGCTAGGGACTAGCAATAAGCTGGTTGGGGGGTGTGTTGAGTGTTAGAAAATGCATATTTATAAAGGAGAAAACCGTCATTTTACATTTCAAGTCTTACTAACAACCCTTACTTTTATGTATTTAACCTTCTTGTGATGTAATTACGTGTGTGTTATTTTAATTAAGTATTTTATGTATTTTAGGGGCATTATAGTCATTTCACAATAAAGGAGAGATCAGACGGCAAAACGGACATCACTTTTGAACTCAGGACGGTCGAAAACCTTAGGAGGAGCATAAAAGGAAAAATGGCACTATTCACATGTACGGTACTATTCACGTATACGGTACTGTCTACGTTACTGTTCACGACACTGTTCACATAGACGGATCGATGACGTGGCATTGACCGATGATGTGGCATTGACTGATGAGGTGTCACGATCCTGTTGGACTAAAATTCTTATGTACTGTTGACGGTGACGTGGCAGCATATCAGTGGACGAAAAATCTCGCGTACGGTGCATGCATCACACAGGATTATTTTCAACCAAACCGCGTTACTGTTCATCCGGGTCAAACCGTGTTACTGTTCATCCGCGTGGTCAAACCGTGGACTGTTGACTGATGACGTGGCGCAATCCTGAGCGTCCAAACTGTTTTTAATCCGATGGCCATGATTTACTCCATGTATCTATAAAAAGGGGGCCTCCCCCCCCTAATTTGATATCTCTGAATCCATTTTTGGGATCCATTTTCTGTAATTCCTTCTCCATCTTGTATTTTCTTTGTATTTTAATAAATTCCCATTTTGCCCCTAGTTCAATTATGAGTGGCTAATTTTCTTTCAAGCTTGGGTTGAAGGTGAAGTCTCAACATGTGTCATGGGCTTTATTTGGTAAATTTATTTTCTTTTCCCCTCTAGTTTTTGTGGATGATTTGACTTATCGTCGACAAATAATACTGATCTTGTCTAGATACCGCCTTGGTTACACCGGCTCTCTAGTATAAGGTTATTATTATTTGGCACGATAAGCCCTTAGCACCATATTGATTAGAGCGTGGTTCATGAGGTGTGGATTCCCCCCTCATGATTTAATTGGCATTAATACGGATTATTTAGCCCATGATGCATGTTGATACGGATCCAGATACCCAAGTACGTCAATTTAATCGATTTTCTCTACAATTTATTCTCGCCATTGCAATTCCAATTTTAGCATATTTTAAATCACTTCCACCACAATTCCAACCACCCATTTACAAAATTAATTCTATATATAATTAAAAATCCACCTCCTCGTGGGATCGACACTCGTCACCATTAGTCTATACTATAATAGATTCGTGCGCTTGCGAGTACATTAAAATTTGCACAACAATTACTAACAATTTATAAACCAAATAAACAAATTACAGTGAACAACACTCAATAATGTTGATCAATTTGTGACAACAATCACTTTATCTAAAATCTCTCATAGGTCAATTTTGTAATAGGGTTTTCCCAATTTTTAATTATACATCAATGTTTTATCATTTAGTGCTACATATCCTAAATATTTTATTTTAAAAAAATTAATTTGAATGACAACATTCATTAATTAGTTAATGAGATAATATAATTAATTCATTTAAATCTCATAAAGAATTATCAATAATTTAATAAATGACACATCATTCAGAATAAAATTTAGGATAAAAAAATTTGAGTAACTTGCACTATGCATTAGTCTTCTACTGATACCAAAAATATTAAGAAAATTAAGAAATAGAACCACGCTTTGTGCGGCTTTGAAAAAAGAATTTAATATTCTCTTTTTTTTTTCTTATTTTACTTTTAATGATTTATTTTATTCGATTAAGAGGCAAGACTTCCAAAAAAATATGAAAAAAATAAAGCAAAGCTAAAACCAAAAAGATTTTTTTTTAATTATTTAAAATTGCATTGGCTAAATTAACACCACATAAATAGAAGTGTCATAGATGCACCTTGTCTAAGCCAAAACCTTGGAAACCTGAGACTAATATATCACCGCGAGGCCACCTGGAGAAGGAGCAGAAGATGCATCACAATAGCCTCTCAGTATGTTCTCTTCTTCGACAATGAATCCGAGAGAGGTGAGTATTGTAATTTTTAAATTAAGGTGAGGCAGAAGAGAAGAGTGGTTAAAAATGTTTATGAATTATTACTTAATTTATGATCAAGAATGTTTCAATTAAAGAAGATAGTGAGTCTTTTGATGAACTATTACATATTAATTGTGTAATAATAGTCAAATTAATTATGAGAAGATGAAAAGTCAAATTTGAAAGAAAATTTCTCTATTTATTAGATAATAGAGAATATACAAAAATGAGAAATGGTAATGCCACATCACTTCTTGTAGTTCCAACTTTATATAAATATATAGATAGATAGATAGATAGATAGATAGATAGATAGATAGATTGATTGATTGATTGATATGCAATGTTCAATAATAAGTGGGTGTCGTTAGATACTTGGGTGGGTGTAGAGGGAAGGACGGTTAAAAACGGAAAGTAACTTTCATAACTGCCAAACTCGGAGGGTTTGATAAAAATAACCCATTAACTAAAACAAAATGATGAGATCCTATTAAATCATCCTGTAACAAAACACAAACTTCAGAGTAAATAATAATAAAAATGATTATCATATTTCCATTCATAGAAAGAATAAAAAAATCAATAAAAATATATTATTAATATTACAATTATATCGCCGAGTGATTAATATTTTTATGCGGGACGTTAGTTACGTTACCATTTTCATCACTCTCTTGAACTCTTCTGCAAAACACACAAAGCAAAGCTAAGCAAAGCGAAAGCGACCCTGACCCATTGCATTATTGTTCACAGTGGCAATTAAGCCTTAAGCTTATTAAACAGCTTGAATGAGAATGAAAGAAAGTGAGAGAGAGAGAGAGAGAGAGAGAGAGAGAGAGAGATGTAATAAAGATAAAAATGTAGTGTAAGTGTTGCAGGTTTTATGGCAGAGCTCTCTGGCATAGAGGGTTTTTAACTTTATCTATGAAATAATTTCCCATCTCTTTCTCACTCTCACCCCGGCTTTCTCTCTCTCTTGTTGTTCTCAGAGCACAGTTGTACATACACACTCAATGAGCTTAAATTTCTATAGCTAGGACTGTGTATCTATCTGTATGTATATAGACTGCGACTGCCAGAATGATGTGACTGAACAACCAGAGAGAGCTTTTTAGCTTCCTTTTTCTCTCTTCTTGACTTGCCTCTCTTAGCTTCATTTATTCATTTGGCAAACACTCTTCTCTCTCACTCTCTCTCTCAATGAAGAGTTTTCTGGGTTGAAATGTTGCTGTCTTCTTAAGTTGGTTTCGAGTCTTGTGATGTTGTAAATATATCTGGGGTCTGTTTCAAGGTTATTCATGGCATTTCGTTTGGAGTTCATCCTCCTCCTTGTTTTTCTCTTCTGTTTGAGCTTTGGTTCTGTGGATTCTGAAGATGGTGAGTGTTTGCTGTTCTCTTCTAAGAGAGTACTATTCTTATCTTGTTTGGTTCCCGAGAAATGCTAGGAAAGTGTGGGGAAGAAAGTGAACTATTTTGGTTAAATTTCTTTCTTTTCTTTGTTTTTTCAGCACTCGATCGCTTACTTCAAACGTGAAAGTTTCCGTTTTTCATAATTTTTTCCTTGAAAATTTCTGTCTTTTTTCGAGTATTTAGTATTTTCGAACTCTTCTCTTTCTTTAGATATTTGGCTGATACTATGAAGTCCGCCGTACACGTTTAATTCAAGCTTTGTGTGTTAAGTGCTCCATTTTCATTGTGAAAGTTTTGAGCTTTTCTTGTTCCAAGTTCAGGGTTTTGCTTAAACTTAAAATAGGGCTTAAAACATAATCATCTACTGAGTTTGGATTGTTATTTGCTGGGTGTGCGTGTAATTCATTTTTTGCACTGAATTTGAATCTAATGAATGCTAATGTTGTATTGAAGGAGCAACATTATTGGAGATAAAGAAGTCATTTAGGGATGTCGATAATGTTCTGTATGATTGGACTGATTCACCATCTTCAGATTATTGTGTTTGGAGAGGGATCACTTGTGATAATGTCACCTTCACTGTTATTGCGCTGTGAGTATAGTTTTTTGGAGCTTTCTTTTTCTTCACTTATATATTAGTGTTTTTGACTTGTTGTCTTTCTCAATATACTGTTTCTTTGATGTTAAATTTTGATTTCTATTTCTCTTTTTCTTGCTTTGGTCGTTTGTAGTAATCTATCAGGTCTAAATCTTGATGGGGAAATCTCACCTGCTGTAGGAGACCTTAAAGATTTGCAATCCATGTATTGTGCTCCATCTCTGTGCATTCTTTGATTTTTCTTTTACGATTTTTGTTTACTGAAGTTCTGTCTGTTTCAGTAGAAAATACTTGTGGGATCAGTTTGTGCTTATTTCACGTGAATCAAATGGTGCAAACTGCCTTAACATGTTTTGAGTTCGTGCATGTATAGTTGAGCTTGGATGGATAACAACTCAATCATGTGTGTGTTTCTTGATCAGTGATCTGAGGGGAAATCGTCTTTCTGGGCAGATACCAGACGAGATTGGTGACTGTTCTTCTCTCAAAAGCCTGTAAGTTCCATATATGAAATGGATAAAAGTTCAGTAGCTCACTGTGATATGGGTTGAATATTGATGAACTGATGTTATCAGGGACTTATCGATCAATGAGCTATATGGAGACATACCTTTCTCAATTTCTAAGTTGAAACAACTGGAATTTCTGTAAGTTTTCCTTGAAGCCTGCATGTCTACTAGTTGTATCAATACTATTATTTATATTTAATTGAATCTGCATATTCTTTCAGAATTTTGAAAAACAATCAGTTGATTGGACCAATTCCTTCTACTTTGTCTCAGCTTCCTAATTTAAAAGTTTTGTAAGTTTTCTTTCTTCCACTTATCTCTTCTATCTATCACACGTTTATTTTATATTTTTCTGCTAAGTAGTTTAAGCGACTGCTGAAATTCTTATATTAATCTGAATGATTGGCTTCAGAGACCTGGCTCTAAATAAACTCAGTGGGGAAATACCAAGGCTTTTATACTGGAATGAAGTCTTACAATATCTGTGAGTATATCTTGTTAAAGTTTTGTAATTTTTTCCTTATGTTTTCCCACCTGGATTCTGTTTTGTATTCTGAGCAAAAGCATTTTCCTTAATTTTTTTTTTCCAATTTACCTCAGTGGTTTGCGAGGGAACAATCTGGTGGGTACACTTTCTCCAGATATGTGTCAGCTTTCTGGGTTGTGGTACTTGTAAGTTCCTTAGAAGCCCACCCTTAGCTCCAAGTTTATTATTTTATCTTATGTGTAAAATTCTTTGCTAATCTAATTGAGTTTCTGCTGTCATTTGCAGTGATGTGAGAAATAACAGTTTGACAGGCAGCATTCCTCAGAATATTGGCAATTGCACTTCCTTCCAGGTCTTGTATGTATCCATTTAAACTCATCCAACCTAGACTTCTTTAGGATGCCTAACTTGGTTAGTTCATTTATGATCTTTTATTTTTATTGGTAGGGACTTATCCTACAACCAGCTAAGTGGAGAGATTCCATTCAACATTGGGTTTTTGCAAATAGCTACATTGTATGTGCTTTCCTTTACTTTTGATGCTTGCTTGGTTAAGAGTAATCACAGACTCTTTTGGTTTATGGAATTGATCATTTTTCATCCTGGCTTGTAGATCCTTGCAAGGAAATCAGCTGACAGGGAAGATTCCATCAGTAATTGGTCTAATGCAGGCGCTTGCAGTATTGTGAGTACTTTAGCTTGCTGTTATGTGGAGGTAGTAGCCTTCTGAATTAGAATTTTTTCATCAGGGATGCTTTATTAACTCCCATGTACATTGTTTATCCAATCCAGAGATTTGAGCTGCAACATGTTAAGTGGACCCATTCCTCCCATTTTAGGAAATTTGAGTTACACAGAGAAATTGTAAGTATGTGCTTACTACTATTGCAATCTATTTTTAATACTTTCCATTAGTTAATGTATTTCAAACCCATATCGTGAGTAAAATAGTTGCTTGTATTTCATGGCAATGTATAAATGATTCATAATGAACCTTGATCTTCTTTGTGGTATAGAAGACAATTCTGTTATTAAGTTCTTTTTCATAATCTTAATTTACATTGTAGGTATTTACACAGTAACAAGCTGACTGGACACATTCCCCCGGAGCTTGGGAACATGACAAAGCTTCACTACTTGTATGATTACTATTTCACGCTTATCACACTTTTCTGTTTCTTATATCATAGCACAGCCGTTTTTCTTATATCAATGTGTACTCTGCTTTTTTCAGGGAATTGAATGATAATCAGCTCACAGGGCATATTCCTCCAGCGCTTGGGAAGCTCACTGATTTATTTGACTTGTATGAACTTCTTCCTGGATTTTTCATTATTTAAATAATTTCTGAACATATTGTAATGAGCTACTATGGCAATAATCTGTAGAAATGTAGCAAACAACCACCTTGAAGGGCCTATACCTGACAATCTTAGTTCATGCACAAATCTCAACAGTCTGTAAGTATTTTATCCAAGTTCTGTAACTATTTTCTTGTGAATGAGTTTCTTTTTAAGGTAGTTATCAACCAATTGATTTGATGTCAGGAATGTGCATGGAAATAAGTTAAACGGAACCATTCCGCCAGCATTCCAAAGACTGGAGAGTATGACATACTTGTAAGTTCCAGTGATGGTGTATCAAAAGTCACATGCCTTTTTGTTTTTTAAGTCAGAGATCATGCTGTCTCCTAAATTTGTTCTGTATGCTCACCAAGTCATATAATGGTATAAATTTTTTCCATTTTTTATGTTGCTTGAGCATTTGTCCACTGATCTGCGTTTCTTCAATTATTGTCTTTTTACCTATTACTGCATACACCATAAGTTTTTTTCTCAATCATTCATAAATCACAAATTTTCTAATACACTTGTCACTGCTGTTATGTGTTGCCACCTGCCCTTCATCAGGAATCTCTCTTTGAATAATATCAGGGGTCCTATTCCGGTTGAGCTCTCTCGGATTGGCAATCTAGATACTTTGTATGTTTTAACTTCTTCGTGCTGTAAACTATTTTGCTGTCTCCTCATTTACCTGCTTGGTAATTAATTTCCTCCTCTTCAGGGACATGTCAAACAACAAAATTAGTGGTTCCATCCCCTCTCCCCTCGGTGATTTGGAACATCTTCTGAAACTGTGAGTTTTCTGCAAAGTGGCTGCTATCTCTTCAATATTCTTTCTGCTCGCTGACACTCACTTTCGTGCTGTAGAAATTTAAGCAGAAATCAGTTGACAGGATTTATTCCAGGAGAGTTTGGTAATCTAAGAAGTGTTATGGAAATGTAAGAAATCCTTAACTATTGCTGCACAAGATTTCCCTTCGATTACTTGATCCTTCTCTAATATGTCCTATTACATTGTAGAGATCTTTCACATAATCATCTCACTGGCGTAATTCCTGAGGAACTTAGTCAGCTTCAGAATATGTTCTCCTTGTAAGTTTATAAATGTAGCTTCCATCATCATGAAACATGTTGTGTCAGTGCATATCATAGACTTTTGACATCAAATGTGGTTGTTTGCTTTTCATTTTATAGAATGTGTTCATTGTTTTTGGTCTCGTTGATTTCATTATAATCTCTTTGTGCAAATTAATGTAGGAGACTGGACTACATAATTTATCAGGGATGTAATGTCGCTGATCAACTGCCTCAGTCTTTCTG